>NC_092735.1:39798298-39989485 GCF_047496885.1 Scyliorhinus torazame
CCCCAAGCCCCTTACCCCCCCCCAAGCCCCTTACCCCCCCCAAGCCCCTTACCCCCTACACCCCCCAAGCCCCTTACCCCCCCAAGCCCCTTACCCCCCCAAGCCCCTTACCCCCTACACCCCCCAAGCCCCTTACCCCCCCAAGCCCCTTACCCCCCCCAAAGCCCCTTACCCCCTACACCCCCCAAGCCCCTTACCCCCCAAGCCCCTTACCCCCCCAAGCCCCTTACCCCCCCCAAGCCCCTTACCCCCCCAAGCCCCTTACCCCCCCAAGCCCCTTACCCCCCCAAGCCCCTTACCCCCCCCAAGCCCCTTACCCCCTACACCCCCAAGCCCCTTACACCCCCCAAGCCCTTACCCCCCCCAAGCCCCTTACCCCCCCCAAGCCCCTTACCCCCCCAAGCCCCTTACCCCCTACACCCCCCAAGCCCCTTACCCCTTACCCCCCAAGCCCCTTACCCCCCCAAGCCCCCTTACCCCCTACACCCCCCCAAGCCCCTTACCCCCTACACCCCCCAAGCCCTTACCCCCTACACCCCCCAAGCCCCTTACCCCCTACACCCCCCAAGCCCCTTACCCCCTACACCCCCCAAGCCCCTTACCCCCTACACCCCCCAAGCCCCTTACCCCCTACACCCCCCAAGCCCTTACCCCCTACACCCCCCCTCCCTCGCCCCCCGCACACGCCAGGCGCGCTCCCGCGGACTGTGTGCCCAATCTGACCTCACTAAAATGGCCGCCAGATCAGCCTGGCTGTGACGTCATGCGCAGTGAGGGCGGGGTGTGGGTGTGGAGTTCCCGGATCACTGCTCGCAGCTGCCCTGTTGCTCTGCACGGTCATCCCAGCCTCCCCCGGGGCTGGCGGCGCACGGCCCTCACGCTGCTGCGTCATGACGCCACCGCGCAGCCGGATGACGCATCTTAACGCAGCCCCGCCCCCCGCCCGCTGGACACAGACAAGAGGTTAGTGGCGCCGGAGGGAGCCCCCGGCAGCGGGAGGGAGAGAGGGAGCGGGGTCTGCCCCCTGACCCCCGCCCCGGACCCGGGAAACCCGCTCCCACTCGCCGGACAGCGGCCGCTCGGCAAGTCCGGGGGTCACCGGCCCGCCTCTGCGCCGCCTGTCATTGGCTCGCGGGAGGGCACGTGACCGCAGGGGACCCCTCCCCGGTGCTGGGGTACCTTCCCCCCCTTCCTCTCCCCCCCCCCCTTCCTCTCCCCCCCCCCCTTCCTCTCCCCCCCCCCCTTCCTCTCCCCCCCCCTTTCCTCTCCCCCCCCCTTTCCTCTTCCCCCCCCCTTTCCTCTCCCCCCCCCCTTTCCTCTTCCCCCCCCTTTCCTCTCCCCCCCCTTTCCTCTCCCCCCCCTTTCCTCTCCCCCCCTTTCCTCTCCCCCCCCCCTTTCCTCTCCCCCCCCCCTTTTCCTCTCCCCCCCCCCTTTCCTCTCCCCCCCTTTCCTCTCCCCCCCCCTTTCCTCTCCCCCCCCTTTCCTCTCCCCCCCCCCCTTCTCCCCCCCCCCTTCTCCCCCCCCTTCTCCCCCCCCTTCTCCCCCCCCTTCTCCCCCCCCCTTCTCCCCCCCCCTTCTCCCCCCCCCTTCTCCCCCCCCCCTTCTCCCCCCCCCCTTCTCCCCCCCCTTCTCCCCCCCCTTCTCCCCCCCCCTTCTCCCCCCCCCTTCTCCCCCCCCCCTTCTCCCCCCCCCTTCTCCCCCCCCCCTTCTCCCCCCCCCCTTCTCCCCCCCCCTTCTCCCCCCCCTTCTCCCCCCTTCTCCCCCCCCCTTCTCCCCCCCCTTCTCCCCCCCCTTCTCCCCCCCCCCTTCTCCCCCCCCCTTCTCCCCCCCCTTCTCCCCCCCCCTTCTCCCCCCCCTTCTCCCCTCCCCTCTTCTCCCCCCCCCTTCTCCTCCCCCCTCCCCTTCCCCCCCCACCTCTTCTCTCCCCCCCCCCCTTCGCCACCCCCCCTTGCCCAAGGTGCCAGTGCTGACTGTGGGCCCCTGCCCACGGTGCCAGTGCTGATGGTGGGTTGAGGTGAGGGTACAAAGGGGGTACACCTCGGCTCACCGGTGCCTGTCCTTCACCTGCAAATTCTCAAACAGCCCCCCCCCCCAACTAGACACCAAGGCTGACGGTCTGTTTCCCTTGGGTTGTGTTTTTGAAATGCGTGTCACTCAGTGCTCCCAAAGTGTCCGTCTGACATGGAAGTGAGAGAGAAATGTCAATGAGTTTTGAACAATCCAGTCAAAGTGTGTTGAATAATAATGCAGCCCAGGGTAGACTTCCATTTCTGTGGTGACGCAAAAAAAAAAATCAAGGATGTCACTCCCTGGGCCAGTATTGAGAATGGACACCGAATAACACTACCTGTTGGATGGGCAGTACTGAGGGAGTGCCACACTGTCCCAGGGCCAGTAGCGAGGGAGCACTACTCTGTCCGGGGGCCAGTAGTGAGGGACTACCACACTGTCCCAGGGCCAGTAGTGAGGGAGCGCCACACTGTCCGAGGGCCAGTAGTGAGGGAGTGCCACTCTGTCCGAGGGCCAGTAGTGAGGGAGTGCCACACTGTCCGAGGGCCTGTAATGAGGGAGTACCACACTGTCCGAGGGCCAGTAGTGAGGGAGCGCTAGACTGTCCGAGGGCCAGTAGTGAGGGAGCGCTACACTGTCCGAGGGCCAGTAGTGAGGGAGTGCCACGCTGTCCGAGGACCAGTAGTGAGGGAGCGCTACACTGTTCGAGGGCCAGTAGCGAGCGAGCGCCACACTGTCCGAGGGCCAATAGCGAGGGAGTACCACACTGTCCCGAGGGCCAGTAGTGAGGGAACGCCGCACTGTCCGAGGGCCAGTAGTGAGGGAGTGCCACACTGTCCGAGGGCCAGTAGTGAGGGAGTGCCACACTGTCCGAGGGCCAGTAGTGAGGGAGTGCCACACTGTCGAGGGCCAGTAGTGAGGGAGTGCCACACTGTCCGAGGGCCAGTAGTGAGGGAGTGCCACACTGTCCGAGGGCCAGTAGTGAGGGAGTGCCACACTGTCCGAGGGCCAGTAGTGAGGGAGTGCCACACTGTCCGAGGGCCAGTAGTGAGGGAGTGCCACACTGTCCGAGGGCCAGTAGTGAGGGAGTGCCACACTGTCCCGAGGGCCAGTAGTGAGGGAGTGCCACACTGTCCGAGGGCCAGTAGTGAGGGAGTGCCACACTGTCCGAGGGCCAGTAGTGAGGGAGTGCCACACTGTCCGAGGGCCAGTAGTGAGGGAGTGCCACACTGTTCCGAGGGCCAGTAGTGAGGGAGTGCCACACTGTCCGAGGGCCAGTAGTGAGGGAGTGCCACACTGTCCGAGGGCCAGTAGTGAGGGAGTGCCACACTGTCCGAGGGCCAGTAGTGAGGGAGTGCCCACACTGTCCGAGGGCCAGTAGTGAGGGAGTGCCACACTGTCCGAGGGCCAGTAGTGAGGGAGTGCCACACTGTCCGAGGGCCAGTAGTGAGGGAGTGCCACACTGTCCCGAGGGCCAGTAGTGAGGGAGTGCCACACTGTCCGAGGGCCAGTAGTGAGGGAGTGCCACACTGTCCGAGGGCCAGTAGTGAGGGAGTGCCACACTGTCCGAGGGCCAGTAGTGAGGGAGTGCCACACTGTCCGAGGGCCAGTAGTGAGGGAGTGCCACACTGTCCGAGGGCCAGTAGTGAGGGAGTGCCACACTGTCCGAGGGCCAGTAGTGAGGGAGTGCCACACTGTCCGAGGGCCAGTAGTGAGGGAGTGCCGCACTGTCCGAGGGCCAATAGCGAGGGAGTACCGCACTGTCCGAGGGCCAGTAGTGAGGGAACGCCGCACTGTCCGAGGGCCAGTAGTGAGGGAGTGCCGCACTGTCCGAGGGCCAGTAGTGAGGGAACGCCGCACTGTCCGAGGGCCAGTAGTGAGGGAGTGCCACACTGTCCGAGGGCCAGTAGTGAGGGAGTGCCACACTGTCCGAGGGCCAGTAGTGAGGGAGTGCCACACTGTCCGAGGGCCAGTAGTGAGGGAGTGCCACACTGTCCGAGGGCCAGTAGTGAGGGAGTGCCACACTGTCCGAGGGCCAGTAGTGAGGGAGTGCCACACTGTCCGAGGGCCAGTAGTGAGGGAGTGCCACACTGTCCGAGGGCCAGTAGTGAGGGAGTGCCACACTGTCCGAGGGCCAGTAGTGAGGGAGTGCCACACTGTCCGAGGGCCAGTAGTGAGGGAGTGCCACACTGTCCGAGGGCCAGTAGTGAGGGAGTGCCACACTGTCCGAGGGCCAGTAGTGAGGGAGTGCCACACTGTCCGAGGGCCAGTAGTGAGGGAGTGCCACACTGTCCGAGGGCCAGTAGTGAGGGAGTGCCACACTGTCCGAGGGCCAGTAGTGAGGGAGTGCCACACTGTCCGAGGGCCAGTAGTGAGGGAGTGCCACACTGTCCGAGGGCCAGTAGTGAGGGAGTGCCACACTGTCCGAGGGCCAGTAGTGAGGGAGTGCCACACTGTCCGAGGGCCAGTAGTGAGGGAGTGCCACACTGTCCGAGGGCCAGTAGTGAGGGAGTGCCACACTGTCCGAGGGCCAGTAGTGAGGGAGTGCCACACTGTCCGAGGGCCTGTTGTGAGGGAACACCGCACTGTCTGAGGGATGCCACTGCTGTCCCAGCCAAATTTTTAACCCTCTCTCTCAACCCAACTATCTGGTCATTATCCCATAGCTGTTTATGGGATCTTGCTGTACACAAATTGGCTGCTGGGTTTTCTACAACACAACAGTGATTATGTTTCAAAAAGTACCTCATTGGATGTAACATAAACCAGGATATTGGGTGGTTGTGAAAGACTTTGCATATAAAACACCAACAAACATAAAGTCATTTCCAATTGGGATCTGACTTCGGAATAGTGGTTCTCCTGAGCCAGGGGGCTGAGGGGAGAGGGTGGGGGATATTTTGGGGGCAGCAGTGATTAACAGGAAACTCAATCCACAGAAATCTCCCATAGCTATCACAATTTGCCTCAAATTGGCCACACAGTCTGTATTTAGACCCATTCCCCCAAAGGTGGAGGAATGATACAGGCAAGGTGGGAGGAACGCTGCTTTGCTGCTGGAGACTGCTGGGTCAGGGTTACAGAACCCCAAAAACATATCCCAATTACTTTTTTTAAATTTTGTAAGAATTTCTATCATTTTTACCCTTCCAAAAAGTGAAATCCAGATCTCTACCACCTTTAACTGCACCTCCATTCTGTGTGTGTTTGCTATCAGAGCAGCATAATGTGGAGGTGCTGGCGGGGTGGGCAAAGTAATGTCTGGTGTTGCAGGTGCTTCTTTTTTTTAAAAACATATCGTAATTCAAATTTTCAACAACCCCCCCCCCCTACAGAAAAAGGAAAGAAGAACATAACACCCCCCCCCCCCCCCCCAAGAATTATACATAGAATTTTCCCAAACTACAATAACCCCCCATATAACAATAAAAACACAAATAGGGAAACACCCCACCCTAACCCAAACGCCACCCCAGAAGAGACCCCCCCCCCCCGGGTTGCTGCTGCTGCTGACCTCCTCCTAAAGCTCCGCAATAAAATCTAGGAACGGTTGCCACCGCCCGAGGAACCCTTGTGCAGACCCTCACAAGGCAAACTTTATCCTCTCCAGCTTGATGAACCCTGCCATGTCATTAATCCAGGCTTCCACGCTAGGGGGCTTTGCATCTTTCCACAGTAACAAAATCCTCCGGGCTACCAGGGACGCAAAGGCCAGAATACCGGCCTCTTTCGCCTCCTGCACTTCCAGCTCGTCCGATACCCCAAATAATGCCAACCCCCAGCTCGGCTTGACCCGGACGTTCACCACCTTGGACATAGTCCTCGCAAAGCCCCCCCAAAACCCATCCAGAACATATGGGCGTGATTTGCTGGGCTCCCCGAGCACCTCACACATCTGTCCTCCACCCCAAAGAACCTACTCAAGCTCGCCCCTGTCATATGCGCTCTGTGAACAACTTTAAACTGTATCAGGCTGAGCCTGGCGCAGGGGAGGAAGAATTAGCCCTACTCAGGGCATCAGCCCACAGACCCTCATCTATCTCCTCCCCGAGCTCCTCCTCCCATTTGCCCTTTAGCTCCTCCACCGAGGTCTCCTCTTCTTGCAGCTCCTGGTAAATCGCGGAGACCCTGCCCTCTCCAACCCATACCCCCGAGATCACCCTGTCCTGAAACCTGCGTGCTGGAAGCAGCGGGAATTCTCTCGCCTGCCGTTTCACAAACGCCCTCACCTGCATATACCTAAAAGCATTTCCCAGGGGTAGCCCAAATTTCTCCAGCACCCCTAGGCCCGCAAACATCAATGAACAGGTCCCCCATTCTTTTAATCCCTGCCCGATGCCAGCTCAGAATCCCCCCTTCCATCCTTCCCCGGACGAACCAATGGTTCTCTCGAATCGGGGACCAAACCGAGGCCCCCACCTCACCCCCGTCATGCCTCCGCTGCCCCCAAATCTTCAGAGTCGCCGCCACCACCGGACTCATGGTGTACCTTGTCGGCGGGAGCGGCAACGGTGCCGTCACAGCGCCCTCAGACTCGTGCCCACATAGGACGCCATCTCTAGCCTCTTCCACGCGGCCCACTCCCCTTCCATTACCCACTTACAGATCACCACCACATTGGCTGCCCAGTAGTAGCCACATAGATTCGGCAATGCCAGCCCCCCTCTGTCCCTGCTACGCTCCAGGAAAACCCTTTTTGCCCTCGGGGTCTTATTCGCTCACACAAATCCCATGATGCTCCTGCTTGCCCGTTTAAAAAAGGCCTTAGGGATCAGAATGGGAAGGCACTGAAATACAAAGAGACACCTCGGAAGGACCGTCATTTTAACCGACTGCACCCTCCATTCCCCCAGGCGGTGGACCCCCGCCCCGATTCCCCCTCCTAGCTCCAGCTCCCGTTTGGTCAGTGCAGCAGCAATCCCGTCCCGTCCCCCAGATAGATCCTCCTCTAGCCATTTTGCTCCCCCGTAAATCAACCGACTCCTGCTGACCCCGGCCCCTCCCGCCACTCCATCGACCCCCCAGTGTGAGAATCCCTCCACCTCCCCCTGGCAATCAATATGTGCTCCTCTCCAGCACTGCCCTTTTCCCCTTCCCTAGCCCGGGGAAAAGCCCGCGTTTCCATCCAAGCTGGCCCCACCCCCTCTGGCGCAGCTCCCTTTTTGCGGCCTTGTCTCAACTCCCCATCCCCGGGCCTCCAACCCCTCCCTCCAAAAGGGGGCCCTGTCATTCCAACACCGACGCCCACATCACACAGCCCCCACATCGAACCATTTCGCCCAACCCCACCCAGCACCAAAGAAAACAGAACACCCACCCCCCAAAACACAGTAACCCCCCCTAGGCACCCCCTCTCATCAAACCCTCAGTTCGAGTCCAACTTTTCAGTTTGGATAAAGGTCCACGCCTCCTCCGGTGTCTCGAAGTAGTGGTGCCGATCCTGAAATGTGACCCACAATCGCGCTGGCTGCAGCATCCCGAACTTCACCCCCTTCCGATGGAGAACTGCCTGAGCCCGGTTGAAGCCGTCCCTCTTCTTGGCCACCTCCGCGCTCCAGTCCTGGTATATTCGGATCCCTTGTGTTCTCCCACCTGCTGCTCCGTTCTTTTTTTGGCCCATCTCAGGACACACTCCCTGTCCACAAAGTGGTGGAACCGCAGCATTACCGCCCTTGACGGCCCGTTGGCCTTGGGCCTCCTGGCCAGGACTCGATGAGCCCCGTCCAGCTCCAGGGGTCCCAGGAAAGCTCCCGCGCCCATCAGCGCGTCGAGCCTCGAGACCACATGTACCTCGGCATCAGGCCCCTCCACTCTCTCCGGCAGACCCAGAATTCGGAGATTCTTCCTCCTCGACCAATTCTCCATGTCCTCAAATTTTTCTTGCCACTTTTTGTGCAGCGCCCCCACCTTCACCGCCAGGCCCAGGATCTCATCCTCGTTCTCTGAGGCTTTTTGCCGCACCTCCTGGATCACGACCCCTTGGGCCTTCTGGGTCTTCACCAGCTAGTCGATCGACGCCATCATCGGCTCTAGCAGTTCTGCCTTCTGCTCCTCAAAGCAGCGTTTGAGGAACGCCTGCTGCTCCTGCGACCATAGCGCCCACGCTGCCTGGTCTCCACCCGCCACCATCTTGCTTCTCCTCCCTCGCACTTTCCGCTGCACTAAAATCACTTTCTTGACCGCTCCACTCCTGGTCCAATCCATACAGTGCCGGGGGAACCGTACTGTCACCTTCCCACGCTGGGAACCGTCGAACAATTGCCGTTGGGGCCCCTCAAAAGAGCCCAAAAGTCCGTTTCTGGCGGGAGCTGCCGAACGTGCAACTTCGCTCAGCATAGCCGCAACCGGAAGTCAAAACTGGCCATCATCACTGGTGCTTCTTAATAATTGTGAGCGAGCATCACTGATTTCCTTGTCTTCGCACACAGTTCCCACGAATCCGTCGCCTCCTGCCGACCTCTTCCTCCTTCTTCCCCAGCCCCTCATTCCTCCCCATCTCCTGCTTCCTTTCTTTTCTCTCCGACAACCTCTGCATTCCTTCCCCTCTCCTTTAGCCTCCCACTCCCTCCCCCTGAGTACAGTTATATTGGGTTTTTAACTTGACTGATGCCCTGTTTTGCAGGCTTTGTCGTGTGGTGCGTGGGAGCAGAATGTCTGAGCAACTTCACAGCATCAACCTCCAGAACTTTAGCAGGTCGCTGCTGGAGACACTAAATTCCCAGCGCTTGGGTGGCCACTTCTGTGATGTGACAGTGCGGATCCACAACACAGCTCTCCGAGCCCACCGCTGTGTCCTGGCTGCTGCTAGCCCCTTTTTCCATGATAAGCTGTTGTTGGGTTACAGCGAAATTGAGGTCCCGCCCCTCGTCTCGGCCCAGACTCTGCGCCGGTTGGTGGATTTCATGTACAGTGGCTCACTGATGGTTTCTCACGTGGAGGCTCTGCAAATCCTCACGGCAGCTAGTGTCCTCCAGATCAAAACCATCATCGATGAATGCACACGTATTATTTCACAAAATGCCCCTCAAAAGACTCCGGGATTCCAACCGTTCATCAGTCAAAAAATGGACCTTTCTGATGAGAAGGAAGCCATTATTTGCCAAACAGTCAGTGACCAGATGCACAAGTTTCCCATGGGACTGATTGAAACAGCGTTGTCACCTCATGGGACTGAAAAAGAGTTTGATTTTGTGCGCGCCAGTACAAAGAACCTGGTAACAAGTGAAGCAGGCTACAAATCAGAAGAAATCAGCCCCAGTCTGAACAGGCAGCTACCATCGACCCGACAGAAGGGAGCGGCAGAGCAGGCTCTACCTGACCAGGAGAACCTGTCTCTGATGGACACCAGTCGCAACAGTGAGGTACGCGCTCTGTGGTACAACACTGCAGCCAATCAGCGGCCCGACATGTCGTTGTTACCGCAAGGTAGCCATAGCCGCAAGCAACGCCAGCCAATCCGACTCCAGATGGCAGACGGAAGTCAAGTGACCATCAAGGAAGAAGACGATGATCTCCTTTACTGTGGGGAGAGCATTTCCGGGGCCACTATCTCTGATCAGTCAACCGAGCAGATCAGTCAAGGTGAACAGACTGAGGATATTTCTGACGCAAATGCATTTGACCCCAACCAGAATACAATAGGGGAACCAAGGGACTCTGCCAGTCATTTGAATTTGAGTGGCAAAGGGGACGAGTTAGAATTTTTTAGTGCTAGTGATCTCTTACCCGAGGAGCTGAAGTCCTTTTGGCAGGGAGAAAGAGAGGAGAAGGAGCCCTCCTTGCAACAAAACCGTAAAGCAGACTGCAAGTCCCAACTCGATGCCTCATACCCACGGCCTTCGACATTCATGCAAGACTTTCTACCAGGATCTACCATGCAGACCACCCCGAGGAACCAGGCTTGTTCTGTGCAGTATGATGTTCAGGCAGACACAGGTGCACCCGGGGGCACCACCAGTCACCGCAACCTCTTCCAGATGAACCTTCCTCAGTCTCCTCATCTTGCAACTTTGCCCTCCACCTCCCAGACATGCCTGCCCAGCATTTCAAACCAGCCACCTTGCCAGAATGCCCCCGTATTCCTGGATGGGACCCAGACTGGGCCAGCTGCTTCACAGGCCAGCCAGAGTGCCAGTGAAACCGAGAAAAAGCCCTATGGATGCACACAATGCGGGAAGACCTTCAGCTCCAGACAGAACTATGCCAAGCACATGTTTGTCCACACAGGTGGGTTCACCATGATTCTCCCTTTTTTATATTATTCTCGCTGTCCCCTTGTGCCTTAATATGTTTCCCATGTGCTTTATCTTGGATAAGTGATGGACTCTCACTGGGGTACACTTTCCCAGCCCCTGACAACTACCATCTAGAAGGACAAGAGCAGCAGATACCTGGGAACCCCACCACCTGGAGGTTCCCCTCCAAGTCACTCACCACCCTGTCTTGGAAATATATCGCCGTTCCTTCACTGTCGCTGGGGTAACACCCTGGAACTCCCTCCCTAACAGCACAGTGGGTGTACATACACCTCAAGGACTGCAGCGGTTCAAGAAGGCAGCTCACCACCACCTTTTGAAGGGCAACTAGGGAGGGGCAATAAATACTGGGCCTAACCAGCGACTCCCATATCCCATAAATGAAATTTTAAACAAGAATAAATACTCCCTTTTATGCTTCGCTGGTCATTTATTTTCACTTTTCTCCAAACTCCCATGAAGGTGCTGACTCTCACTGGGGGACAGTTCCTGGAGGTGCTGACTCACTGGGACACAGTTCCTGAATGTGCTGACTCTCACTGGGCGACAGTTCCTGAAGGTGCTGACTCTCACTGGGATACAGTTCCTGAAGGTGCTGACTCTCACTGGGGGACAGTTCCTGAAGGTGCTGACTCTCACTGGGATACAGTTCCTGAAGGTGCTGACTCTCACTGGGACACAGTTCCTGAAGGTGCTGACTCTCACTGGGGGACAGTTCCTGAAGGTGCAGACTCTCACTGGGACACAGTTCCTGAAGGTGCTGACTCTCACTGGGATACAGTTCCTGAAGGTGCTGACTCTCACTGGGATACAGTTCCTGAAGGTGCTGACTCTCACTGGGATACAGTTCCTGAAGGTGCTGACTCTCACTGGGATACAGTTCCTGAAGGTGCTGACTCTCACTGGGATACAGTTCCTGAAGGTGCTGACTCTCACTGGGACACAGTTCCTGAAGGTGCTGACTCTCACTGGGACACAGTTCCTGAAGGTGCTGACTCTCACTGGGATACAGTTCCTGAAGGTGCTGACTCTCACTGGGGGACAGTTCCTGAAGGTGCTGACTCTCACTGAGGCACAGTTCCTGAAGGTGCCGACTCTCACTGGGGGACAGTTCCTGAAGATGCTGACTCTCACTGGGGGACAGTTCCTGAAGGTGCTGACTCTCACTGGGGGACAGTTCTTGAGGGTGCTGACTCTCACTGGGACATAGTTCCTGAAGGTGCTGACTCTCACTGGGGGACAGTTCCTGAAGGTGCTGACTCTCACTGAGGCACAGTTCCTGAAGGTGCCAACTCTCACTGGGGGACAGTTCCTGAAGGTGCTGACTCTCACTGGGACACAGTTCCTGAATGTGCTGACTCTCACTGGGCGACAGTTCCTGAAGGTGCTGACTCTCACTGGGATACAGTTCCTGAAGGTGCTGACTCTCACTGGGGGACTGTTCCTGAAGGTGCTGACTCTCACTGGGATACAGTTCCTGAAGGTGCTGACTCTCACTGGGACACAGTTCCTGAAGGTGCTGACTCTCACTGGGGGACAGTTCCTGAAGGTGCAGACTCTCACTGGGACACAGTTCCTGAAGGTGCTGACTCTCACTGGGATACAGTTTCTGAAAGTGCTGACTCTCACTGGGATACAGTTCCTGAAGGTGCTGACTCTCACTGGGATACAGTTCCTGAAGGTGCTGACTCTCACTGGGATACAGTTCCTGAAGGTGCTGACTCTCACTGGGACACAGTTCCTGAAGGTGCTGACTCTCACTGGGGGACAGTTCCTGAAGGTGCTGACTCTCACTGGGACACAGTTCCTGAAGGTGCTGACTCTCACTGGGATACAGTTCCTGAAGGTGCTGACTCTCACTGGGGGACTAGACAGTTCCTGAAGGTGCTGACTCTCACTGAGGCACAGTTCCTGAAGGTGCCGACTCTCACTGGGGGACAGTTCCTGAAGATGCTGACTCTCACTGGGGGACAGTTCCTGAAGGTGCTGACTCTCACTGGGGGACAGTTCCTGAGGGTGCTGACTCTCACTGGGACATAGTTCCTGAAGGTGCTGACTCTCACTGGGGGACAGTTCCTGAAGGTGCTGACTCTCACTGAGGCACAGTTCCTGAAGGTGCCGACTCTCACTGGGGGACAGTTCCTGAAGGTGCTGACTCTCTCTGGGAGACAGTTCCTGAAGGTGCTGACTCTCACTGGGGGACAGTTCCTGAAGGTGCTGACTCTCACTGAGAGACAGTTCCTGAAGGTGCTGACTCTCACTGGGGGACAGTTCCTGAAGGTGCTGACTCTCACTGGGGGACAGTTCCTGAAGGTGCTGACTCTCACTGGGGGACAGTTCCTGAAGGTGCTGACTCTCACTGGGGGACAGTTCCTGAAGGTGCTGACTCTCACTGGGGGACAGTTCCTGAAGGTGCTGACTCTCACTGGGGGACAGTTCCTGAAGGTGCTGACTCTCACTGGGGGACAGTTCCTGAAAGTGCTGACTCTCACTGGGGGACAGTTCCTGAAGGTGCTGACTCTCACTGGGACACAGTTCCTGAAAGTGCTGACTCTCACTGGGACACAGTTCCTGAAGGTGCTGACTCCTACGGATGGATGGTTCCTGAAGGTCATAGATCATAGAATATTTAGTGCAGAAGGAGCCATTCGGCCTATCGAGTCTGCACTGGCCCTTGGAAAGAGCACCCTACTTAAGCCCACGCGTCCACCCTATCCCCGTAACCCCACCTAACCTTTGGACACCAAGGGTCAATTTTAGCATAGCCAATCCACCTACCTGCATATCTTTGGAGTGTGGGAGGAAGCCGGAGCACCCGGAGGAAACCCGAGGAGAAAGTGAAACTCCGCACAGACAGTCACCCGAGGCCGGAATTGACCCTGGGTCACTGGAGCTGTGAGGCAGCAGTGCTCACTGTGCTTCCGTGCTGCCACCCACTGACTGGGATACAATAGGTGTCGTGGGCAGTAATTTTCATAGGTATACGGGTTTCAGATGCTGACTCTCGCTGAGGCACAGGTTTTACAGGCAAAAACTCACTGGGCCACATATATACTGATGTGAACCATGACACACGGCCCCTCCCAGCCTCGTGAACCATAGCACACGTCCCCTCCCAGCTTCGTGAACAAAACACACGGCCCCTCCCAGCCTCGTGAACATAAAACACGGCCCCTCCCAGCCTTGTGAACCATAACACACGTCCCCGCCCAGCCTCGTGAACCATAACACACGTCCCCTCCCAGCCTCGTGAACCATAACACACGTCCCCTCCCAGCCTCGTGACCCATAACACACGTCCCCTCCCAGCCTTGTGAACCATAACACACAGCCCCTCCCAGCCTCGTGAACACAACACACGGCCCCTCCCAGCCTCGTGACCCATAACACACGCCCCCTCCCTGCCACGTGAACCATAACACACGGCCCCTCCCAGCCTCGTGAACATAACACACGGCCCCTCCCAGCCTCGTGAACATAACACACGTCCCCTCCCAGCCTCGTGACCCATAACACACGTCCCCTCCCAGCCTTGTGAACCATAACACACAGCCCCTCCCAGCCTCGTGAACACAACACACGGCCCCTCCCAGCCTCGTGACCCATAACACACGCCCCCTCCCTGCCACGTGAACCATGACACACGGCCCCTCCCAGCCTCGTGAACCATAACACACGTCCCCTCCCAGCTTCGTGAACAAAACACACGGCCCCTCCCAGCCTCGTGAACCATAACACACGTCCCCTCCCAGCTTAGTGACCATAACACACGGCCCCTCCCAGCTTAGTGACCATAACACACGGCCCCTCCCAGCTTAGTGACCATAACACACGGCCCCTCCCAGCCTCGTGAACCATAACACATGTACCCTCCCAGCCTCGTGAACATGAAAGACGGCCCCTTCCCGGTCTTGTGAACCATAACACACGTCCCCTCCCAGCCTCGTGAACATAACACACGGCCCCTCCCAGCCTCGTGAACATAACACACGTCCCCTCCCAGCCTCGTGAACCATAACACAAGGCCCCTCCCAGCCTCGTGAACCATAACACACGTCCCCTCCCAGCCTCGTGAACCATAACATAGCCCCTCCCAGCCTCGTGAACATAACACACGGCCCCTCCCAGCCTCGTGACCCATAACACACGTCCCCTCCCAGCCTCGTGAACATAACACACGGCCCCGCCCAGCCTCGTGAACCATAACACATGTCCCCTCCCAGCCTCGTGAACCATAACACACGTCCCGTCACAGCCTCGTGAACCATAACACACAGCCCCTCCCAGCCTCGTGAACCATAACACACGTCCCCTCACAGCCTCGTAAACCATAACACACGGCCCCTTCCAGCATCGTGAACATAACACACGGCTCCTCCCAGCCACGTGAACAAAACACACGTCCCCTCCCAGCCTCGTGAACCGTAACACACGGCTCCTCCCAGCCTCGTGAACATAACACACGGCTCCTCCCAGCCTCGTGAACCATAAAACACGGCTCCTCCCAGCCTCGTGAACCATAACACACGGCCCCTCTCAGCCTCGTGAACCATAACACACGTCCCCACCCAGCCTCGTGAACATAACACAGGGCCCGTCCCAGCCCCCTGAACATAACACACGTCCCCTCCCAGCCTCGTGAACCATAACACACGGCCCCTCTCAGCCTCGTGAACCATAACACACGGCCCCTCCCAGCCTCGTGAACCATAATACACGTCCCCTCACAGCCTCGTGAACATAACAAATGTCCCCTCCCAGCCTCGTGACCCATAACACACGGCCCCTCCCAGCAGCGTGAACATAACACACGGCTCCTCCCAGCTTAGTGACCATAACACACGGCCCCTCCCAGCTTAGTGACCATAACACACGGCCCCTCCCAGCCTCGTGAACCATAACACATGTACCCTCCCAGCCTCGTGAACATGAAACACGGCCCCTTCCCGGTCTTGTGAACCATAACACACGTCCCCTCCCAGCCTCGTGAACATAACACACGGCCCCTCCCAGCCTCGTGAACATAACACACGTCCCCTCCCAGCCTCGTGAACCATAACACACGGCCCCTCCCAGCCTCGTGAACCATAACACACGTCCCCTCCCAGCCTCGTGAACCATAACACAGCCCCTCCCAGCCTCGTGAACATAACACACGGCCCCTCCCAGCCTCGTGACCCATAACACACGTCCCCTCCCAGCCTCGTGAACATAACACACGGCCCCGCCCAGCCTCGTGAACCATAACACATGTCCCCTCCCAGCCTCGTGAACCATAACACACGTCCCGTCACAGCCTCGTGAACCATAACACACAGCCCCTCCCAGCCTCGTGAACCATAACACACGTCCCCTCACAACCTCGTGAACATAACAAATGTCCCCTCACAGCCTCGTGAACCATAACACACGGCCCCTTCCAGCATCGTGAACATAACACACGGCTCCTCCCAGCCTCGTGAACAAAACACACGTCCCCTCCCAGCCTCGTGAACCGTAACACACGGCTCCTCCCAGCCTCGTGAACATAACACACGGCTCCTCCCAGCCTCGTGAACCATAAAACACGGCTCCTCCCAGCCTCGTGAACCATAACACACGGCCCCTCTCAGCCTCGTGAACCATAACACACGTCCCCACCCAGCCTCGTGAACATAACACAGGGCCCGTCCCAGCCCCCTGAACATAACACACGTCCCCTCCCAGCCTCGTGAACCATAACACACGGCCCCTCTCAGCCTCGTGAACCATAACACATGGCCCCTCCCAGCCTCGTGAACCATAATACACGTCCCCTCACAGACTCGTGAACATAACAAATGTCCCCTCCCAGCCTCGTGACCCATAACACACGGCCCCTCCCAGCAGCGTGAACATAACACACGGCTCCTCCCAGCCTCGTGAACAAAACACACGTCCCCTCCCAGCCTCGTGTACCGTAACACACGGCTCCTCCCAGCCTCGTGAACCATAACACACGGCCGCTCCCAGCCTCGTGAACCATAACACACGGCTCCTCCCAGCCTCGTGAGCCATAACACACGGCTCCTCCCAGCCTCGTGAACCATAAAACACGGCTCCTCCCAGCCTCGTGAACCATAACACACGGCCCCTCCCAGCCTCGTGAACCATAACACACGGCTCCTCCCAGCCTCGTGAGCCATAACACACGGCCCCTCCCAGCCTCGTGAACCATAACACACGGCCCCTACCAGCCTCGTGAACGATAACACACGGCTCCTCCCAGCCTCGAACCATAATACAAGGCCCGTCCCAGCCTCGTGAACATAACACACGGCCCCTCCTAGCCTCGTGAACATAACACACGGCCCCTCGCAGCCTCGTGAACATAACACACGGCCCCTCAGCCTGGTGATCAAACACACTGCTCCTCCCAGCCTAGTGAACAAAACACACGTCCCCTCCCAGCCTCGTGAACAAAACACACGTCCCCTCCCAGCGTTGTGAACAAAAGACACGTCCCCTCCCAGCATCGTGAACATAACACACGTCCCCTTCCAGCCTCGTTAACCATAACACACGGCTCCTCCCAGCCTCGTGAACATAACACACAGCTCCTCCCAGCCTCGTGAACCATAAAACATGGCTCCTCCCAGCCTCGTGAACCATAACACATGGCCGCTCCCAGCCTCGTGAACCATAACACACGGCTCCTCCCAGCCTCGTGAGCCATAACACACGGCCCCTCCCAGCCTCGTGAACCATAACACACGGCCCCTACCAGCCTCGTGAACCATAACACACGGCTCCTCCCAGCCTCGTGAACCATAATACACGGCCCCTCCCAGCCTCGTGAACATAACACACGGCCCCTCCCAGCCTCGTGAACATAACACACGGCCCCTCCCAGCCTCGTGAACATAACACACGGCCCCTCAGCCTGGTGATCAAACACACTGCTCCTCCCAGCCTAGTGAACAAAACACACGTCCCCTCCCAGCCTCGTGAACAAAACACACGTCCCCTCCCAGCGTTGTGAACAAAAGACACGTCCCCTCCCAGCATCGTGAACATAACACACGTCCCCTCCCAGCCTCGTTAACCATAACACACGGCTCCTCCCAGCCTCGTGAACATAACACACGGCCCCTCCCAGCGTCGTGAACAAAACACACGTCCCCTCCCAGTCTAGTGAACCATAAAACACGGCCCCTCCCAGCCTCGTGAACCATAACACACGGCCCGTCCCTGCCCCTTTAACATAACACACGGCCCCTCCCAGCCTCGTGAACATAACACACGGCCCCTCCCAGTCTCGTGAACCATAAAACACGGCCCCTTCCAGCCTCGTGAACATAACACACGGCCCCTCCCAGCCTCATGAACCATAACACACGGCCCGTCCCAGCCCCCTGAACAAAACACACGGCCCCTCCCAGCCCCGTGAACATAACCCACGTCCCCTCCCAGCCTCGTGAACATAACACACGGCCCGTCCCTGCATCGTGAACCATAACACACGGCCCCTCCCAGCCTCGTGAACATAACACACGGCCCCTCCCAGCCTCGTGAACCATAACACACGTCCCCTCCCAGCCTCGTGAACCATAACACACGGCCCCTCTCAGCCTCGTGAACCATAACACACGGCCCCTCTCAGCCTCGTGAACCATAACACACGGCCCCTCCCAGCCTCGTGAACCATAATACACGTCCCCTCACAGCCTCGTGAACATAACAAATGTCCCCTCCCAGCCTCGTGACCCATAACACACGGCCCCTCCCAGCAGCGTGAACATAACACACGGCTCCTCCCAGCCTCGTGAACAAAACACACGTCCCCTCCCAGCCTCGTGAACCGTAACACACGGCTCCTCCCAGCCTCGTGAACATAAGACACGGCTCCTCCCAGCCTCGTGAACCATAAAACACGGCTCCTCCCAGCCTCGTGAACCATAACACACGGCTCCTCCCAGCCTCGTGAACATAAGACACGGCTCCTCCCAGCCTCGTGAACCATAAAACACGGCTCCTCCCAGCCTCGTGAACCATAACACACGGCCGCTCCCAGCCTCGTGAACCATAACACACGGCTCCTCCCAGCCTCGTCAGCCATAACACACGGCCCCTCCCAGCCTCGTGAACCATAACACACGGCCCCTACCAGCCTCGTGAACCATAACACACGGCCCCTCCCAGCCTCGTGAACATAACACACGGCCCCTCCAAGCCTCGTGAACATAACACACGGCCCCTCAGCCTGGTGATCAAACACACTGCTCCTCCCAGCCTAGTGAACAAAACACACGTCCCCTCCCAGCCTCGTGAACAAAACACACGTCCCCTCCCAGCATCGTGAACATAACACACGGCCCCTCCCAGTCTCGTGAACCATAATACACGGCCCCTCCCAGCCTCGTGAACATAACACACGGCCCCTCTCAGCCTAGTGAACATAACACACGGCCCCTCCCAGTCCCCTGAACCATAATACACGGACCCTCCCAGCCTCGTGAATATAACACACGGCCCCTCCCAGCCTCGTGAACATAACACACGGCCCCTCCCAGTCTCGTGAACCATAAAACACGGCCCCTTCCAGCCTCGTGGACATAACACACGGCCTCTCCCAGCCTCGTGAACCATAACACACGGCCCGTCCCAGCCCCCTGAACAAAACACACGGCCCCTCCCAGCCCCGTGAACATAACCCACGTCCCCTCCCAGCCTCGTGAACATAACACACGTCCCCTCCCAGCCTCGTGAACAGAACACGGTCCCTCCCAGCCTCGTCAACATAACACACGGCCCCTCCCAGTCTCGTGAACCATAAAACACGGCCCCTTCCAGCCTCGTGGACATAACACACGGCCTCTCCCAGCCTCGTGGACCATAACACACGGCTCCTCACAGCCTAGTGAACAAAACAAACGGCCCCTCCCAGCCTCATGACCATAACACACGGCCCCTCAGCCTGGTGATCAAACACACGGCTCCTCCCAGCCTATTGAACAAAACACACGTCCCCTCCCAGCCTCGTGAACAAAACACACGGCTCCTCCCAGCCTCGTGAACCATAACACACAGCCCCTCCCAGCCTCGTGATCCATAACACACGTCCCCTCCCAGCCTCGTGAACATAACACACGGCCCCTCCCAGCCTCGTGAACCATAACACACGTCCCCTCCCAGCCTCGTGAACCATAACACAGCCCTTCCCAGCCTCGTGAACATAAAACACGGCCCCTCCCAGCCTCGTGACCCATAACACACGTCCCCTCCCAGCCTCGTGAACATAACACACGTCCCCTCCCAGCCTCGTGAACATAACACACGTCCCCTCCCAGCCTCGTAAACATAACACACGGCCCTTCCCAGCCCCCTGAACAAAACACACGGCCCCTCCCAGCCTCGTGAACCATAACACATGTCCCCTCCCAGCCTCGTGAACCATAACACATGTCCCCTCCCAGCCTCGTGAACCATAACACACGTCCCCCACAGCCTCGTGAACATAACACACGTCCCCTCCCAGCCTCGTGAACATAACACAGGGCCCGTCCCAGCACCCTGAACATAACACACGTCCCCTCCCAGCCTCGTGAACCATAACACACGTCCCCTCCCAGCCTCGTGAACCATAACACACGGCCCCTCCCAGTCTCGTGAACCATAATACACGGCCCCTCCCAGCCTCGTGAACATAACACACGGCCCCTCTCAGCCTAGTGAACATAACACACGGCCCCTCCCAGTCCCCTGAACCATAATACACGGACCCTCCCAGCCTCGTGAATATAACACACGGCCCCTCCCAGCCTCGTGAACATAACACACGGCCCCTCCCAGTCTCGTGAACCATAAAACACGGCCCGTCCCAGCCCCCTGAACAAAACACACGGCCCCTCCCAGCCCCGTGAACATAACCCACGTCCCCTCCCAGCCTCGTGAACATAACACACGTCCCCTCCCAGCCTCGTGAACAGAACACGGCCCCTCCCAGCCTCGTGAACATAACACACGGCCCTTCCCAGCCTCGTCAACATAACACACTTCCCCTCCCAGCCTAGTGAACAAAACACACGGCCCCTCCCAGCCTCGTGAATCATAACACACGGCTCCTCACAGCCTAGTGAACAAAACAAACGGCCCCTCCCAGCCTCATGACCATAACACACGGCCCCTCAGCCTGGTGATCAAACACACGGCTCCTCCCAGCCTATTGAACAAAACACACGTCCCCTCCCAGCCTCGTGAACAAAACACACGTCCCCTCCCAGCCTCGTGAACAAAACACACGGCTCCTCCCAGCCTCGTGAACCATAACACACAGCCCCTCCCAGCCTCGTGATCCATAACACACGTCCCCTCCCAGCCTCGTGAACATAACACACGGCCCCTCCCAGCCTCGTGAACCATAACACACGTCCCCTCCCAGCCTCGTGAACCATAACACAGCCCTTCCCAGCCTCGTGAACATAAAACACGGCCTCTCCCAGCCTCGTGACCCATAACACACGTCCCCTCCCAGCCTCGTGAACATAACACACGTCCCCTCCCAGCCTCGTGAACATAACACACGTCCCCTCTCAGCCTCGTAAACATAACACACGGCCCTTCCCAGCCCCCTGAACATAACACACGGCCCCTCCCAGCCTCGTGAACCATAACACATGTCCCCTCCCAGCCTCGTGAACCATAACACATGTCCCCTCCCAGCCTCGTGAACCATAACACACGTCCCCTCTCAGCCTCGTAAACATAACACACGGCCCTTCCCAGCCCCCTGAACATAACACACGGCCCCTCCCAGCCTCGTGAACCATAACACATGTCCCCTCCCAGCCTCGTGAACCATAACACATGTCCCCTCCCAGCATCGTGAACCATAACACACGTCCCCTCACAGCCTCGTGAACATAACACACGTCCCCTCCCAGCCTCGTGAACATAACACAGGACCCGTCCCAGCCCCCTGAACATAACACACGGCCCCTCCCAGCCTCGTGAACCATAACACACGTCCCCTCCCAGCCTCGTGAACCATAACACACGGCCCCTCTCAGCCTCGTGAACCATAACACACGGCCCCTCCCAGCCTCGTGAACCACAACACACGTCCCCTCACAGCCTCGTGAACATAACAAATGTCCCCTCCCAGCCTCGTAAACATAACACACGGCCCTTCCCAGCCCCCTGAACATAATACACGGCCCCTCCCAGCCTCGTGAACCATAACACATGTCCCCTCCCAGCCTCGTGAACCATAACACATGTCCCCTCCCAGCCTCGTGAACCATAACACACGTCCCCTCCCAGCCTCGTGAACATAACACAGGGCCCGTCCCAGCCCCCTGAACATAACACACGGCCCCTCCCAGCCTCGTGACCCATAACACACGTCCCCTCCCAGCCTCGTGAACATAACACACGGCCCCTCCCTGCCTCGTGAACCATAACACACGGCCCCTCCCAGCCTCGTGAACATAACACACGGCCCCTCCCAGTCTCGTGAACATAAAACATGGCCCCTCCCAGCTTCGTGACCCATAACAAATGTTCCCTCCCAGCCTCGTGAACCATAACACACGGCCCCTCCCAGCCTCGTGAACAAAACACACGTCCCCTCCCAGCCTAGTGACCCATAACACACGTCCCCTCCCAGCCTAGTGACCCATAACACACGGCCCCTCCCAGCCTCGTGAACAAAACACACGTCCCCTCCCAGCCTCGTGAACCATAACACGTCCCCTCCCAGCCTCGTGAACATAACACACTTTCCGTCCCAGCCCCCTGAACATAACACACGGCCCCTCCCAGCCTCGTGAGCCATAACACATGTCCCCTCCCAGCCTCGTGAAGCATAACACATGTCCCCTCCCAGCCTCGTGAACCATAACACACGTCCCCTCACAGCCTCGTGAACATAACACACGTCCCCTCCCAGCCTCGTGAACATAACACAGGGCCCGTCCCAGCCCCCTGAACATAACACACGGCCCCTCCCAGCCTCGTGAACCATAACACACGTCCCCTCCCAGCCTCGTGAACCATAACACACGGCCCCTCTCAGCCTCGTGAAACATAACACACGGCCCCTCCCAGCCTCGTGAACCATAATACATGTCCCCTCACAGCCTCGTGAACATAACAAATGTCCCCTCCCAGCCTCGTGACCCATAACACACGGCCCCACCCAGCAGCGTGAACATAACACACGGCTCCTCCCAGCCTCGTGAACAAAACACACGTCCCCTCCCAGCCTCGTGAACCGTAACACACGGCTCCTCCCAGCCTCGTGAACATAACACACGGCTCCTCCCAGCCTCGTGAACCATAAAACACGGCTCCTCCCAGCCTCGTGAACCATAACACACGGCCCCTCCCAGCCTCGTGAACCATAACACACGGCTCCTCCCAGCCTCGTGAGCCATAACACACGGCCCCTCCCTGCCTCGTGAACCATAACACACGGCCCCTACCAGCCTCGTGAACCATAACACACGGCTCCTCTCAGCCTCGTGAACCATAATACACGGCCCCTCCCAGCCTCGTGAACATAACACACGGCCCCTCCCAGCCTCGTGAACATAACACACGGCCCCTCCCAGCCTCGTGAACAAAACACACGTCCCCTCCCAGCCTAGTGACCCATAACACACGTCCCCTCCCAGCCTAGTGACCCATAACACACGGCCCCTCCCAGCCTCGTGAACAAAACACACGTCCCCTCCCAGCCTCGTGAACCATAACACGTCCCCTCCCAGCCTCGTGAACATAACACACGTCCCCTCCCAGCCTCGTGAACATAACACACTTTCCGTCCCAGCCCCCTGAACATAACACACGGCCCCTCCCAGCCTCGTGAACCATAACACATGTCCCCTCCCAGCCTCGTCAAGCATAACACATGTCCCCTCCCAGCCTCGTGAACCATAATACATGTCCCCTCACAGCCTCGGGAATATAACAAATGTCCCCTCCCAGCCTCGTGACCCATAACACACGGCCCCTCCCAGCAGCGTGAACATAACACACGGCTCCTCCCAGCCTCGTGAACAAAACACACGTCCCCTCCCAGCCTCGTGAACATAACACACGGCTCCTCCCAGCCTCGTGAACCGTAACACACGGCTCCTCCCAGCCTCGTGAACATAACACACGGCTCCTCCCAGCCTCGTGAACCATAAAACACGGCTCCTCCCAGCCTCCTGAACCATAACACACGGCCCCTCCCAGCCTCGTGAACCATAACACACGGCTCCTCCCAGCCTCGTGAGCCATAACACACGGCCCCTCCCTGCCTCGTGAACCATAACACACGGCCCCTACCAGCCTCGTGAACCATAACACACGGCTCCTCTCAGCCTCGTGAACCATAATACACGGCCCCTCCCAGCCTCGTGAACATAACACACGGCCCCTCCCAGCCTCGTGAACATAACACACGGCCCCTCAGCCTGGTGATCAAACACACTGCTCCTCCCAGCCTAGTGAACAAAACACACGTCCCCTCCCAGCCTCATGAACAAAACACACGTCCCCTCCCAGCGTTGTGAACAAAATACACGTCCCCTCCCAGCATCGTGAACATAACACACGTCCCCTCCCAGCCTCGTTAACCATAACACACGGCTCCTCCCAGCCTCGTGAACATAACACACGGCCCCTCCCAGCATCGTGAACAAAACACACGTCCCCTCCCAGTCTCGTGAACCATAAAACACGGCCCCTCCCAGCCTCGTGAACATAACACATGGCCCCTCCCAGCCTCGTGAACCATAACACGCGGCCCGTCCCTGCCCCTTGAACATAACACACGGCCCCTCCCAGCCTCGTGAACATAACACACGGCCCCTCCCAGTCTCGTGAACCATAAAACACGGCCCCTTCCAGCCTCGTGAACATAACCCACGTCCCCTCCCAGCCTCGTGAGCATAACACACGTCCCCTCCCAGCCTAGTGAACAAAACACACGGCCCCTCCCAGCCTCGTGAACAAAACACGGCCCCTCCCAGCCTCGTGAACATAACACACGGCCCCTCCCAGCCTCGTCAACATAACACCCTTCCCCTCCCAGCCTAGTGAACAAAACACACGGCCCCTCCCAGCCTCGTGAACCATAACACACGGCTCCTCTCAGCCTAGTGAACAAAACACACGGCCCCTCCCAGCCTCGTGAACATAACACACGGCCCCTCAGCCTGGTGATCAAACACACGGCTCCTCCCAGCCTATTGAACAAAACACACATCCCCTCCCAGCCTCGTGAACAAAACACACGTCCCCTCCCAGCCTCGTGAACCATAACACACAGCCCCTCCCAGCCTCGTGAACATAACACACGGCCCCTCCCAGCCTCGTGACCCATAACACACGTCCCCTCCCAGCCTCGTGAACATAACACACGGCCCCTCCCTGCCTCGTGAACCAGAACACACGGCCCCTCCCAGCCTCTTGAACATAACACACGGCCCCTCCCAGCCTCGTGAACCATAACACACGTCCCCTCCCAGCCTCGTGAACCATAACACACGGCCCCTCTCAGCCTCGTGAACCATAACACACGGCCCCTCCCAGCCTCGTGAACCATAATACACGTCCCCTCACAGCCTCGTGAACATAACAAATGTCCCCTCCCAGCCTCGTGACCCATAACACACGGCCCCTCCCAGCAGCGTGAACATAACACACGGCTCCTCCCAGCCTCGTGAACAAAACACACGTCCCCTCCCAGCCTCGTGAACCGTAACACACGGCTCCTCCCAGCCTCGTGAACCATAACACACGGCCGCTCCCAGCCTCGTGAACCATAACACACGGCTCCTCCCAGCCTCGTGAGCCATAACACACGGCTCCTCCCAGCCTCGTGAACCATAAAACACGGCTCCTCCCAGCCTCGTGTACCATAACACACGGCCGCTCCCAGCCTCGTGAACCATAACACACGGCTCCTCCCAGCCTCGTGAGCCATAACACACGGCCCCTCCCAGCCTCGTGAACCATAACACACGGCCCCTACCAGCCTCGTGAACCATAACACACGGCTCCTCCCAGCCTCGTGAACCATAATACACGGCCCCTCCCAGCCTCGTGAACATAACACACGGCCCCTCCCAGCCTCGTGAACATAACACACGGCCCCTCCCAGCCTCGTGAACATAACACACGGCCCCTCAGCCTGGTGATCAAACACACTGCTCCTCCCAGCCTAGTGAACAAAACACACGTCCCCTCCCAGCCTCGTGAACAAAACACACGTCCCCTCCCAACGTTGTGAACAAAAGACACGTCCCCTCCCAGCATCGTGAACATACCACACGTCCCCTCCCAGCCTCGTTAACCATAACACACGGCTCCTCCCAGCCTCATGAACATAACACACGGCTCCTCCCAGCCTCGTGAACCATAAAACACGGCTCCTCCCAGCCTCGTGAACCATAACACACGGCTCCTCCCAGCCTCGTGAGCCATAACACACGGCCCCTCCCAGCCTCGTGAACCATAACACACGGCCCCTACCAGCCTCGTGAACCATAACACACGGCTCCTCCCAGCCTCGTGAACCATAATTCACGGCCCCTCCCAGCCTCGTGAACATAACACACGGCCCCTCCCAGCCTCGTGAACATAACACACGGCCCCTCCCAGCCTCGTGAACATAACACACGGCCCCTCAGCCTGGTGATCAAACACACTGCTCCTCCCAGCCTAGTGAACAAAACACACGTCCCCTCCCAGCATCGTGAACATAACACACGTCCCCTCCCAGCCTCGTTAACCATAACACACGGCTCCTCCCAGCCTCGTGAACATAACACACGGCCCCTCCCAGCGTCGTGAACAAAACACACGTCCCCTCCCAGTCTCGTGAACCATAAAACACGGCCCCTCCCAGCCTCGTGAACCATAACACACGGCCCGTCCCTGCCCCTTTAACATAACACACGGCCCCTCCCAGCCTCGTGAACATAACACACGGCCCCTCCCAGCCTCGTGAACCATAACACACGGCTCCTCCCAGCCTCGTGAGCCATAACACACGGCCCCTCCCAGCCTCGTGAACCATAACACACGGCTCCTCCCAGCCTCGTGAACCATAATACACGGCCCCTACCAGCCTCGTGAACCATAACACACGGCTCCTCCCAGCCTCGTGAACCACAATACACGGCCCCTCCCAGCCTCGTGAACATAACACACGGCCCCTCCCAGCCTCGTGAACATAACACACGGCCCCTCCCAGCCTCGTGAACAAAACACACGTCCCCTCCCAGCGTTGTGAACAAAAGACACGTCCCCTCCCAGCATCGTGAACATAACACACGTCCCCTCCCAGCCTCGTTAACCATAACACACGGCTCCTCCCAGCCTCGTGAACATAACACACGGCCCCTCCCAGCGTCGTGAACAAAACACACGTCCCCTCCCAGTCTCGTGAACCATAAAACACGGCCCCTCCCAGCCTCGTGAACCATAACACACGGCCCGTCCCTGCCCCTTTAACATAACACACGGCCCCTCCCAGCCTCGTGAACATAACACACGGCCCCTCCCAGTCTCGTGAACCATAAAACACGGCCCCTTCCAGCCTCGTGAACATAACACACGGCCCCTCCCAGCCTCATGAACCATAACACACGGCCCGTCCCAGCCCCCTGAACAAAACACACGGCCCCTCCCAGCCCCGTGAACATAACCCACGTCCCCTCCCAGCCTCGTGAACATAACACACGGCCCGTCCCTGCCTCGTGAACCATAACACACGGCCCCTCCCAGCCTCGTGAACATAACACACGGCCCCTCCCAGCCTCGTGAACCATAACACTCGTCCCCTCCCAGCCTCGTGAACCATAACACACGGCCCCTCTCAGCCTCGTGAACCATAACACACGGCCCCTCCCAGCCTCGTGAACCATAATACACGTCCCCTCACAGCCTCGTGAACATAACAAATGTCCCCTCCCAGCCTCGTGACCCAAAACACACGGCCCCTCCCAGCAGCGTGAACATAACACACGGCTCCTCCCAGCCTCGTGACCAAAACACACGTCCCCTCCCAGCCTCGTGAACCGTAACACACGGCTCCTCCCAGCCTCGTGAACATAAGACACGGCTCCTCCCAGCCTCGTGAACCATAAAATACGGCTCCTCCCAGCCTCGTGAACCATAACACACGGCCGCTCCCAGCCTCGTGAACCATAACACACGGCTCCTCCCAGCCTCGTGAGCCATAACACACGGCCCCTCCCAGCCTCGTGAACCATAACACACGGCCCCTACCAGCCTCGTGAACCATAACACACGGCTCCTCCCAGCCTCGTGAACCATAATTCACGGCCCCTCCCAGCCTCGTGAACATAACAAATGTCCCCTCCCAGCCTCGTGAACATAACACACGGCCCCTCCCAGCCTCGTGAACATAACACACGGCCCCTCCCAGCCTCGTGAACATAACACACGGCCCCTCAGCCTGGTGATCAAACACACTGCTCCTCCCAGCCTAGTGAACAAAACTCACGTCCCCTCGCAGCCTCGTGAACAAAACACACGTCCCCTCCCAGCGTTGTGAACAAAAGACACGTCCCCTCCCAGCATCGTGAACATAACACACGTCCCCTCCCAGCCTCGTTAACCATAACACACGGCTCCTCCCAGCCTCGTGAACATAACACACGGCCCCTCCCAGCGTCGTGAACAAAACACACGTCCCCTCCCAGTCTCGTGAACCATAAAACACGGCCCCTCCCAGCCTCGTGAACCATAACACACGGCCCGTCCCTGCCCCTTTAACATAACACACGGCCCCTCCCAGCCTCGCGAACATAACACACGGCCCCTCCCAGTCTCGTGAACCATAAAACACGGCCCCTTCCAGCCTCGTGAACATAACACACGGCCCCTCCCAGCCTCATGAACCATAACACACGGCCCGTCCCAGCCCCCTGAACAAAACACACGGCCCCTCCCAGCCCCGTGAACATAACCCACGTCCCCTCCCAGCCTCGTGAACATAACACACGTCCCCTCCCAGCCTAGTGAACAAAACACACGGCCCCTCCCAGCCTCGTGAACAAAACACGGCCCCTCCCAGCCTCGTGAACATAACACACGGCCCCTCCCAGCCTCGTGAACAAAACACGGCTCCTCCCAGCCTATTGAACAAAACACACTTCCCCTCCCAGCCTCGTGAACAAAACACACGTTCCCTCCCAGCCTCGTGAACCATAACACACAGCCCCTCCCAGCCTCGTGAACATAACACACGGCCCCTCCCAGCCTCGTCAACATAACACACTTACCCTCCCAGCCTAGTGAACAAAACACACGGCCCCTCCCAGCCTCGTGAACCATAACACACGGCTCCTCTCAGCCTAGTGAACAAAACACACGGCCCCTCCCAGCCTCGTGAACATAACACACGGCCCCTCAGCCTGGTGATCAAACACACGGCTCCTCCCAGACTAGTGAACAAAACACACATCCCCTCCCAGCCTCGTGAACAAAACACACGTCCCCTCCCAGCGTTGTGAACAAAATACACGTCCCCTCCCAGCCTCGTGAACATAACACACGTCCCCTCCCAGCCTCGTGAACCATAACACACGGCTCCTCCCAGCCTCGTGAACATAACACACGGCCCCTCCCAGCGTCGTGAACAAAACACACGGCCCCTCCCAGCCTCGTGAACATAACACACGGCCCCTCCCAGCGTCGTGAACAAAACACACGTCCCCTTCCAGCCTCGTGAACATAACACACGGCCCCTCCCAGTCTCGTGAACCATAATACACGGCCCCTCCCAGCCTCGTGAACATAACACACGTCCCCTCCCAGCCTCATGAACATAACACACAGCCCCTCCCAGCCTCGTGAACATAACACACGGCCCCTCCCAGCCTCGTGACCCATAACACACGTCCCCTCCCAGCCTCGTGAACATAACACACGGCCCCTCCCTGCCTTGTGAACCATAACACACGGCCCTTCCCAGCCTCGTGAACATAGCACACGGCCCCTCCCAGCCTCGTGAACATAACACACGTCCCCTCCCAGCCTCGTGAACCATAACACACGGCCCCTCCCAGCCTCGTGAACCATAACACACGTCCCCTCCCAGCCTCGTGAACCATAACACAGCCCCTCCCAGCCTCGTGTACATAAAACACGGCCCCTCCCAGCCTCGTGACCCATAACACACGTCCCCTCCCAGCCTCGTGAACATAACACACGTCCCCTCCCAGCCTAGTGAACCAAACACACGTCCCCTCCCAGCCTCGTGAACAAAACACACGTCCCCTCCCAGCCTAGTGAACAAAACACACGGCCCCTCCCAGCCTAGTGAACAAAACACACGGCCCCTCCCAACCTAGTGAACATAACACACGTCCCCTCCCAGCCTCGTGAACATAACTCACGTCCCCTCCCAGCCTCGTGAACATAACACGCGTCCCCTCCCAGCCTCGTGAACATCACACGCGTCCCCTCCCAGCCTCGTGAACATCACACACGGCCCCTCCCAGCCTCGTGAACATCACACGCGTCCCCTCCCAGCCTCGTGAACATTACACACGGCCCCTCCCAGCCTCGTGAACATCACACACGTCCCCTCCCAGCCTCGTGAACCGTAACACACGGCTCCTCCCAGCCTCGTGAACATAAGACACGGCTCCTCCCAGCCTCGTGAACCATAAAATACGGCTCCTCCCAGCCTCGTGAACCATAACACACGGCCGCTCCCAGCCTCGTGAACCATAACACACGGCTCCTCCCAGCCTCGTGAGCCATAACACACGGCCCCTCCCAGCCTCGTGAACCATAACACACGGCCCCTACCAGCCTCGTGAACCATAACACACGGCTCCTCCCAGCCTCGTGAACCATAATTCACGGCCCCTCCCAGCCTCGTGAACATAACAAATGTCCCCTCCCAGCCTCGTGAACATAACACACGGCCCCTCCCAGCCTCGTGAACATAACACACGGCCCCTCCCAGCCTCGTGAACATAACACACGGCCCCTCAGCCTGGTGATCAAACACACTGCTCCTCCCAGCCTAGTGAACAAAACTCACGTCCCCTCGCAGCCTCGTGAACAAAACACACGTCCCCTCCCAGCCTCGTGAACATAACACACGTCCCCTCCCAGCCTCGTGAACCATAACACACGGCTCCTCCCAGCCTCGTGAACATAACACACGGCCCCTCCCAGCGTCGTGAACAAAACACACGGCCCCTCCCAGCCTCGTGAACATAACACACGGCCCCTCCCAGCGTCGTGAACAAAACACACGTCCCCTTCCAGCCTCGTGAACATAACACACGGCCCCTCCCAGTCTCGTGAACCATAATACACGGCCCCTCCCAGCCTCGTGAACATAACACACGTCCCCTCCCAGCCTCATGAACATAACACACAGCCCCTCCCAGCCTCGTGAACATAACACACGGCCCCTCCCAGCCTCGTGACCCATAACACACGTCCCCTCCCAGCCTCGTGAACATAACACACGGCCCCTCCCTGCCTTGTGAACCATAACACACGGCCCTTCCCAGCCTCGTGAACATAGCACACGGCCCCTCCCAGCCTCGTGAACATAACACACGTCCCCTCCCAGCCTCGTGAACCATAACACACGGCCCCTCCCAGCCTCGTGAACCATAACACACGTCCCCTCCCAGCCTCGTGAACCATAACACAGCCCCTCCCAGCCTCGTGTACATAAAACACGGCCCCTCCCAGCCTCGTGACCCATAACACACGTCCCCTCCCAGCCTCGTGAACATAACACACGTCCCCTCCCAGCCTAGTGAACCAAACACACGTCCCCTCCCAGCCTCGTGAACAAAACACACGTCCCCTCCCAGCCTAGTGAACAAAACACACGGCCCCTCCCAGCCTAGTGAACAAAACACACGGCCCCTCCCAACCTAGTGAACATAACACACGTCCCCTCCCAGCCTCGTGAACATAACTCACGTCCCCTCCCAGCCTCGTGAACATAACACGCGTCCCCTCCCAGCCTCGTGAACATCACACGCGTCCCCTCCCAGCCTCGTGAACATCACACACGGCCCCTCCCAGCCTCGTGAACATCACACGCGTCCCCTCCCAGCCTCGTGAACATCACACACGGCCCCTCCCAGCCTCGTGAACATCACGCGTCCCCTCCCAGCCTCGTGAACATCACACGCGTCCCCTCCCAGCCTCGTGAACATAACACACGTCCCCTCCCAGCCTCGTGAACATAACTCACGTCCGGTCCCAGCCTTGTGAACCATAACACACGTCCCCTCCCAGCCTCGTGAACATCACACACGGCCCCTCCCAGCCTTGTGAACATAACACACGGCTCCTCTCAGCCTAGTGAACAAAACACACGGCCCCTCCCAGCCTTGTGAACAAAACACTCGGCTCCTCTCAGCCTCGTGAACCATAACACACGGCCCCTCCCAGCCTTGTGAACAAACACACGACCCCTCCCAGCCTCGTGAACATAACACACGGCCCCTCCCAGCCTAGTAAACAAAACACACGGTTCCTCCCAGCCTCATGACCCATAACACACGGTTCCTCCCAGCCTAGTGAACATAACACACGGCCCCTCCCAGCCTCGTGAACATAACACACGGCCCCTCTCAGCCTAGTGAACAAAACACTCGGCTCCTCCCAGCCTCGTGAACCATAACACACGTCCCCTCCCAGCCTAGTAAACAAAACACACGGCCCCTCCCAGCCTTGTGAACAAAACACTCGGCTCCTCTCAGCCTCGTGAACCATAACACACAGCCCCTCCCAGCCTAGTAAACAAAACACACGGCCCCTCCCAGCCTTGTGAACAAAACACTCGGCTCCTCTCAGCCTCGTGAACCATAACACACAGCCCCTCCCAGCCTAGTAAACAAAACACACGGTTCCTCCCAGCCTCATGACCCATAACACACGTCCCCTCCCAGCCTAGTAAACAAAACACACGGCCCCTCCCAGCCTTGTGAACATAACACACGGCTCCTCTCAGCCTAGTGAACAAAACACACGGCCCCTCCCAGCCTTGTGAACAAACACACGACCCCTCCCAGCCTCGTGAACATAACACACGGCCCCTCCCAGCCTAGTAAACAAAACACACGGTTCCTCCCAGCCTCATGACCCATAACACACGGTTCCTCCCAGCCTAGTGAACATAACACACGGCCCCTCCCAGCCTCGTGAACATAACACACGGCCCCTCTCAGCCTAGTGAACAAAACACTCGGCTCCTTCCAGCCTCGTGAACCATAACACACGTCCCCTCCCAGCCTAGTAAACAAAACACACGGCCCCTCCCAGCCTTGTGAACAAAACACTCGGCTCCTCTCAGCCTCGTGAACCATAACACACAGCCCCTCCCAGCCTAGTAAACAAAACACACGGTTCCTCCCAGCCTCATGACCCATAACACACGGCCCCTCCCAGCCTCGTGAACAAACACACGAACCCTCCCAGCCTCGTGAACATAACACACGGCCCCTCCCAGCCTAGTAAACAAAACACACGGTTCCTCCCAGCCTCATGACCCATAACACACGGTTCCTCCCAGCCTAGTGAACATAACACACAGCCCCTCCCAGCCTAGTAAACAAAACACACGGTTCCTCCCAGCCTCATGACCCATAACACACGGCCCCTCCCAGCCTCGTGAACATAACACACGGCCCCTCTCAGCCTAGTAAATAAAACACACGGTTCCTCCCAGCCTCATGACCCATAACACACGGCCCCTCCCAACCTAGTGCAAGTATAGAATCAAACCATCAACCTTCCTGCTTTGTGTGGCTGCAGCTTTTACCTGAGGATCTATTGGGTGAAGAGAGAATGTGGGCTTGGGATTGCAGGAAAGGAGTCGCATAAAAATCAGTTACTTTTACCCAGAATGATTCGTAATGTTTTGTGAATTTGCGCAGTTGACACATTCAGAATCGAACCCCAAACTAAAAGGTTTTGGAGAGTGACCAAATGTGAGGATGCAGTAGAGGAATGTTTTTGGGGAGTATCAGGGTGGCTGATAACAATCTCATTATGTTTGAAGCCGCTATTCGTTTGAAGTCCTGCAGCATTTGCCGTTGGGATAAAATGGGTCAGGGCTTATAAACTGGCTGCCATTGCCAAGGCTCAGTTACCAAATTCTAGTCACTCTCTCTCCTGAAGATGTTGAAGCTCCACAGTCCTGATTTCTGGGAGTGATTTGGCAGTGGTCAGGAAGAGAATCCTTGGCTGGCTTTTCCCCTCGTCCTAGCCCTTAAAACCGATCATGATCACAGAGTACCTCCTGCCCGCACAGCCCCCCACCCCCCTTTCGCGATGCTGCCAGATCAGATCAGTTACTCAGCTTACGTTGGGAGTAAAAAGTGTGAATATGTGCAAAGTCTGGCTCACTATCACACCACTGACACCTTGGCACATTTGGCCATCAGTTCATTGATTACTGAATGGTTTCTAATGATCATTTTCAGTCTCTCTCTTCTCTGATTTATTGATCTCTTTTCTCCCCACCTCCTGCAGGTGAGAAACCCCATCAATGCAGCGTGTGTTGGCGGTCATTCTCGCTTAGGGACTACTTGATAAAGCACATGGTCACACATACAGGAGTGCGAGCGTACCAGTGCCCGGTGTGCAATAAACGCTTCACACAAAAGAGCTCCTTGAATGTGCACATGCGGCTACATCGTGGTGAGAAGGCCTTCGAGTGTCACGTCTGTAACAAGCGTTTCTCTCACAAGACTCTACTGGAGAGGCACATGGCCACGCACATTATATAAATACACGTGTGCCAGGCTGAACTAGGTCAATCCCACACACGCTGGATTTCCCTGGGATAATTGAATATTGAGCAGACCTATGCTGTACATACCAGGAGGTTTCACCCAGCGATATAAAGCAGCTGTATAACATCACTGTAGACACTGGATGGGGAAGTGGTGAACACAGCACACCTCATTATACCCCACCCCCCACTTCCCTCCCCAAAGAAAAACAAGGACCTTCCCCACATGGCTCAGTGAGTGGATGCGACACACAACAGAAAGGAGCCAGGTGTGAATCCCAATCTGTATTGCAAAATAATCTCAGCCAGTTAGCATCGAAGAGTTGATGTCAACACCCATGGGAGGAGATCCAGCCAGGATTCCTTATCCATTAGAAAGGAAATCAGCCAGAATTCCTTCTCCATTAGAAAGGAAATCAGCCAGGATTCCTTATCCATTAGAAAGGAAATCAGCCAGAATTCCTTCTCCATTAGAAAGGGGAAATCAGCCAGGATTCCTTATCCATTAGAAAGGGGAAATCAGCCAGGATTCCCTATCCATTAGAAAGGAAATCAGCCAGAATTCCTTCTCCATTAGAAAGGAAATCAGCCAGAATTCCTTATCCATTAGAAAGGAAATCAGCCAGAATTCCTTCTCCATTAGAAAGGGGAAATCAGCCAGGATTCCTTATCCATTAGAAAGGAAATCAGCCAGAATTCCTTATCCATTAGAAAGGTGAAATCAGCCAGGATTCCTTATCCATTAGAAAGGGGAAATCAGCCAGGATTCCCTATCCATTAGAAAGGAAATTAGCCAGGATTCCTTCTCCATTGGAAAGGAAATCAGCCAGGATTCCTTATCCATTAGAAAGGAAATCAGCCAGAATTTCTTATCCATTAGAAAGGGGAAATCATCCAGGATTCCCTATCCATTAGAAAGGGGAAATCGGCCAGGATTCCTTATCCATTTGTCAGTGTGTTGATTTTGAGCATGAACAGGATCAAGCCCAGCTAGGATGTTGTTCAGTTAAATATTCCCCTGATGTCTGGGGCAAGTATCCTCCGGGGTGGGATAGGTGGGGGAGGTTTTCTGAACACCATGTCATGTAGCGATTGGGTGGGGGAAATTCCTGAAAACCCATTTTAAATCAATAGAGTAACAATGTTGTTAAAATTGTACACAGGAATTTGACACAAATTCATTGATCAGTGTTGGAAAATTAATAGCCAGTAAAATATGAACATTTAATGAGTTTGCAAAGGAGCCGTACTGGTGAACTCACTCCAGCTCCTAGGCTTGTTCTGGCTGCTCTATGGGTTAATTGAGTTCAAGCTCTCATTGCAATATTTTATTTAATTATTAAAAACTAATTGGAACTATTAGCTAAACTAACCTTGGCTTAGTATTTTAAAACACTGCCTGAAATATTTAATTCTTTATAAATTTATAAACTCGAGTGAGGTGTTCAGCCGTGTTTAGGTAATTGCCATTCAGAGTAAAATCCCGATCTCTGTTTGTCCAGCTTCCATGTTCACTACTTTCTCTGTTTGCTTACTGTTGCCTTGTTGCATCAGGTACCTGCAAATGTGTTTAGACAAATTTCAGATCTGAAAGTGCACAGATCTATGACATACCAACCAACCTGCAATCTCAGAGATCACACCCAGCAGACTCCCCGCAATCTCAGAGATCACACCCAGCAGATTCCCGCAATCTCAGAGATCACACCCAGCAGATTCCCGCAATCTCAGAGATCACACCCAGCAGATTCCCGCAATCTCAGAGATCACACCCAGCAGATTCGTGCAATCTCAGAGATCACACCCAGCAGATTTCTCGCAATCTCAGAGATCACACCCAGCAGATTCCCCGCAATCTCAGAGATCACGCCCAGCAGATTCCCCACAATCTCAGAGATCACACCCAGCAGATTCCCCGCAATCTCAGAGATCACCCCCAGCAGATTCCCCGCAATCTCAGAGATCACCCCCAGCAGATTCCCCGCAATCTCAGAGATCACACCCAGCAGATTCCCCGCAATCTCAGAGATCACCCCCAGCAGATTCCCCGCAATCTCAGAGATCGCACCCAGCAGATTCCCCGCAATCTCAGAGATCACCCCCAGCAGATTCCCCGCAATCTCAGAGATCACGCCCAGCAGATTCCCCGCAATCTCAGAGATCACGCCCAGCAGATTCCCCGCAATCTCAGAGATCACGCCCAGCAGATTCCCCGCAATCTCAGAGATCACACCCAGCAGATTCTCCGCAATCTCAGAGATCACACCCAGCGGATTCCCCGCAATCTCAGAGATCACGCCCAGCAGATTCCCCGCAATCTCAGAGATCACACCCAGCAGATTCCCCGCAATCTCAGAGATCACACCCAGCAGATTATCCGCAATCTCAGAGATCACACCCAGCAGATTCTCCGCAATCTCAGAGATCACACCCAGCTGATTCCCCGCAATCTCAGAGATCACCCCCAGGAGATTCCCCACAATCTCAGAGATCACCCCCAGCAGATTCCCCACAATCTCACAGTGATCACCCCAGCAGATTCCCCGCGATCTCACGGTGATCACAGCCAGCGGATTCCCCATAATCTCACAGTGATCACAGCCAGCGGATTCCCCACAATCTCACCGTGATCACCCCCAGCAGATTACCCACAATCTCACCGTGATCACCCCCAGCGGATTCCCCACAATCTCACCGTGATCACCCCCAGCAGATTCCCCACAGTCTCACAGTGATCACCCCCAGCGGATTCCCCGTAATCTCACAGTGATCACCCCCAGCGGATTCCCCACAATCTCACCGTGATCACCCCCAGCAGATTCCCCACAGTCTCACAGTGATCACCCCCAGCGGATTCCCCACAATCTCACCGTGATCACCCCCAGCAGATTACCCACAATCTCACCGTGATCACCCCCAGCGGATTCCCCACAGTCTCACAGTGATCACCCCAGCAGATTCCCCACAATCTCCGAGATCACCCCCAGCTGATTCCCCACAATCTCACCGTGATCACCCCCAGCGGATTCCCCACAATCTCACAGTGATCACCCCAGCGGATTCCCCACAGTGTCACCGTGATCACCCCCAGCGGATTCCCCACAGTCTCATCGTGATCACCCCCAGCGGATTCCCCACAATCTCACAGTGATCACCCCCAGAAGATTCCTGCAATCTCACAGTGATCACCCCCAGCGGATTCCCCACGATCTCACAGTGATCACACCCAGCGGATTCCCCGTAATCTCACCGTGATCACCCCCAGCGGATTCCCCGTAATCTCACAGTGATCACCCCCAGCGGATTCCTCGTAATCTCACAGTGATCACCCCCAGTGGATTCCCCACAATCTCACAGTGATCACCCCCAGCAGATTCCTGCAATCTCACAGTGATCACAGCCAGCGGATTCCCCACAATCTCACAGTGATCATCCCCAGCAGATTCCTGCAATCTCACAGTGATCACCCCCAGCAGATTCCCCGCAATCTCACAGTGATCACCCCCAGCGGATTCCCCACAATCTCACAGTGATCACCCCCAGCGGATTCCCCACAATCTCACAGTGATCACCCCCAGCGGATTCCCCACAATCTCACAGTGATCACCCCCAGCAGATTCCTGCAATCTCACAGTGATCACCCCCAGTGGATTCCCCACAATCTCACAGTGATCACCCCCAGCAGATTCCTGCAATCTCACAGTGATCACAGCCAGCGGATTCCCCACAATCTCACAGTGATCATCCCCAGCAGATTCCTGCAATCTCACAGTGATCACCCCCAGCAGATTCCCCACAATCTCACAGTGATCACCCCCAGCGGATTCCCCACAATCTCACAGTGATCACACCCAGCGGATTCCCCACAATCTCACAGTGATCACCCCCAGCGGATTCCCCACAGTCTCACCGTGATCACCCCCAGCGGATTCCCCACAGTCTCACCGTGATCACCCCCAGCGGATTCCCCGTAATCTCACAGTGATCACCCCCAGCGGATTCCCCACAGTCTCACCGTGATCACCCCCAGCGGATTCCCCACAATCTCACAGTGATCACCCCCAGCAGATTCCTGCAATCTCACAGTGATCACCCCCAGCAGATTCCTGCAATCTCACAGTGATCACAGCCAGCGTTTTCCCCGTAATCTCACAGTGTTCACCCCCAGCGGATTCCCCACAATCTCACAGTGTTCACCCCCAGCGGATTCCCCACAATCTCACAGTGATCACCCCCAGCGGATTCCCCACAATCTCACCGTGATCACCCCCAGCGGATTCCCCACGATCTCACCGTGATCACCCCCAGCGGATTCCCCACAATCTCACCGTGATCACCCCCAGCGGACTACCCACGATCTCACCGTGATCACCCCCAGCGGATTACCCACAGTCCCAGTCCACCTTCTAGTTTTAGATGTAAATGCTGCTAACCATATTTAATACTGGAGAATATCTGAGTGTAACGAGATCTGAACACTCTAGCTTGTCCTTTTCTTGCCTTCTCCCCATTAACCTGTCAGTTTACCATTGGAATCACTTTCTCGGAATGCTGCAAGAGACTTGGACCATGGGTGCATGATCTACTCCTCTTACCGAGCCCAGACCCATATTAAAACCAAACCAGCTCCACTAGTGCCTCAGTGGGTGAATCCTACAACAGCTACTGCACTAGGGGCTTTTCACAGTAACTTCATTGAAGCCTACTTGTGACAATAAATGATTATTACTAACATCACAGATGTGGCGATCCCACTTTCAGTCCCTAGTTTGTGTTCATCTCCCTCAGGGCAGAATCAGCTGGTGAACCTGCTCCTGATCTTCATCCACAGCTTCCTGTTGGATGGGGAGTGCACAGTTACTTTGGGGTAATGTTCCCTCTAATATTTTGTTGTTCTGAGTCGCCTGTTTGTTGCACTTTTGTATGTTCTCAGGAGTCTAACTCAGAGGAAATATTCATGGAGGAGTGAGTCACAAGACCCCAGGAGTTGTTGTTTCCCATCCAGCAAGAGTGGCCACCTTGTGGAGCATGGGTGGGAGGTGGAAAATAACTCCGAACTTTATTTGTTCAAACCTCTAAATCTCCCCTAACCTTCTACATGTGTCACATGATAATAGTGGCATCATGGAATTCCCTCCCAGCCCACTTGCTCAATACTGGAGACCCGGGCACTCCTTGCCAGTTGAGGCTGGGTTCACAGATTTCCTAGTCTGGGATTAAACCTGGGCTCTCTCCATCAGTACAAGAGGAATTCTCGAACACTCAGTGTCACACTGAACCTTGCACTCTGTGTCGCAACGGAAATCATGGACTTTCCTGTATCTTGCAGAAGTGACTGTTATTCATATCTGAACCTTTGGTGAGGGCCAGTAAATGCCCAATTCTCCCAACCTCCATTTAATCTAGGCTGTGGGGTCCCAACTGAGGCCCGCCATGTGAGCTCAGAGGCATTGGGTTGCTGCCTAAAGAAACACTCGGATGGAGCATGAAGAATGTTGATGCAAAGATGTGCAGTAAGGAAAGGAATTGGAGGGGAAGAACGACTAAAGTAATTCACCAGCAATTAGGAAGAAGTGTTTCTTTATGACAGGCGATGTGCAATCCCCCCAACACCCAGGCATGGCGACGCTGACATTGGGGGCTGGAGGAATTGCACCTGTTCACTTTTTCTAAAATTTCTCCTTTCCTGACCACTGTACATAGTTCCTGCTCCTGGTCACTTTGTATCAAGTCTCACCATTTAAAGGAACACTTACAAAACTACTTCTTTGGTGAGGTGCTAGAGGGCTCTTCAGTACTTGAGGGTCTGTCACCAAGGGAGACCGTAGTTTCAGGGGAACTGTCCCCCAGTGAGAGTCAGCACCTTCAGGAACTGTCCCCCAGTGAGAGTGAGCACCTTCAGGAACTGTCTCCCAGTGAGAGTCAGCACCTTCAGGAACTGTGTCGCAGTGAGAGTCAGCACCTTCAGGAACTGTCCCCCAGTGAGAGTCAGCACCTTCAGGAACTGTCCCCCAGTGAGAGTCAGCACCTTCAGGAACTGTCTCCCAGTGAGAGTCAGCACCTTCAGGAACTGTCCCCCAGTGAGAGTCAGCACCTTCAGGAACTGTGTCGCAGTGAGAGTCAGCACCTTCAGGAACTGTGTCGCAGTGAGAGTCAGCACCTTCAGGAACTGTCCCCCAGTGAGAGTCAGCACCTTCAGGAACTGTCCCCCAGTGAGAGTCAGCACCTTCAGGAACTGTCTCCCAGTGAGAGTCAGCACCTTCAGGAACTGTCCCCCAGTGAGAGTCAGCACCTTCAGGAACTGTGTCCCAGTGAGAGTCAGCACCTTCAGGAACTGTATCCCAGTGAGAGTCAGCACCTTCAGGAACTGTATCCTTGTGAGAGTCAGCACCTTCAGGAACTGTCCCCCAGTGAGAGTCAGCACCTTCAGGAACTGTCCCCCAGCGAGAGTCAGCACCTTTAGGAACTGTCCCCCAGTGAGAGTCAGCACCTTCAGGAACTGTGTCCCAGTGAGAGTCAGCACCTTCAGGAACTGTCCCCCAGTGAGAGTCAGCACCTTCAGGAACTGTCCCCAAGTGAGAGTCAGCACCTTCAGGAACTGTGTCCCAGTGAGAGTCAACACCTTCAGGAACTGTCTCCCAGTGAGAATCAGCACCTTCAGGAACTGTGTCCCAGTGAGAGTCAGCACCTTCAGGAACTGTGTCCCAGTGAGAGTCAGCACCTTCAGGAACTGTCTCCCAGTGAGAGTCAGCACCTTAATGAACTGTGTCCCAGTGAGAGTCAGCACCTTCAGGAACTGTCTCCCAGTGAGAGTCAGCACCTCCAGGAACTGTGTCCCAGTGAGAGTCAGCACCTTCAGGAACTGTATCCCAGTGAGAGTCAGCACCTTCAGGAACTGTCTCCCAGTGAGAGTCAGCACCTTCAGGAACTGTGTCCCAGTGAGAGTCAGCACCTTCAGGAACATGTTTCCCAGTGAGGGTGAGCACCTTCAGGAACTGTCCCCCATCGAGAGTCAGCACCTTTAGGAACTGTCCCCCAGTGAGAGTCAGCACCTTCAGGAACTGTGTCCCAGTGAGAATCAGCACCTTCCGGAACTGTATCCCAGTGAGAGTCAGCACCTTCAGGAACTGTCCCCAAGTGAGAGTCAGCACCTTCAGGAACTGTGTCCCAGTGAGAGTCAGCACCTTCAGGAACTGTCTCCCAGTGAGAGTCAGCACCTTCAGGAACTGTGTCCCAGTGAGAGTCAGCACCTTCAGGAACTGTGTCCCAGTGAGAGTCAGCACCTTCAGGAACTGTCTCCCAGTGAGAGTCAGCACCTCCAGGAACTGTGTCCCAGTGAGAGTCAGCACCTTCAGGAACTGTCTCCCAGTGAGAGTCAGCACCTTCAGGAACTGTGTCCCAGTGAGAGTCAGCACCTTCAGGAACTGTGTCCCAGTGAGAGTCAGCACCTTCAGGAACTGTATCCCACTGAGAGTCAGCACCTTCAGGAACTGTCCCCCAGTGAGAGTCAGCACCTTCAGGAACTGTCCCAGTGAGAGTCAGCACCTTCAGGAACTGTCCCCCAGTGAGAGTCAGCACCTTCAGGAACTGTCCCCCAGTGAGAGTCAGCACCTTCAGGAACTGTGTCCCAGTGAGATTCAGCACCTTCAGGAACTGTCTCCCAGTGAGAGTCAGCACGTTCAGGAACTGTCTCCCATTGAGAGCCAGCACCTTCAGGAACTGTCCCCCAGTGAGAGTCAGCGCCTTCAGGAAGTGTGTCCCAGTGAGATTCAGCACCTTCAGGAACTGTGTCCCAGTGAGAGTCAGCACCTTCAGGAACTGTGGCCCAGTGAGAGTCAGCACCTTCAGGAACTGTGTCCCAGTGAGATTCAGCACCTTCAGGAACTGTGTCCCAGTGAGAGTCAGCATGTTCAGGAACTGTCTCCCAGTGAGAGTCAGCACCTTTGGGAACTGTGTCCCAGTGAGAGTCAGCACCTTTGGGAACTGTGTCCCAGTGTGAGTCAGCACCTTCAGGAACTGTCCCCCAGTGAGAGTCAGCACCTTTAGGAACTGTCCCCCAGTGAGAGTCAGCACCTTCAGGAACTGTCCCCCAGTGAGAGTCAGCACCATAAGGAACTGTGTCCCAGTGAGAGTCAACACCTTCAGGAACTGTGTCCCAGTGAGATTCAGCACCTTCAGGAACTGTCTCCCAGTGAGAATCAGCATCTTGCCCACAGCAAAGAAAAAAACAGGATATATCCAATGTGGGGAATTACTGTCAAGATTAGGGAATTCACAAGAAGGAATGAAATTTGGGCAGCATGGTAGCATTGTGGATAGCACAATTGCTTCACAGCTCCAGGGTCCCAGGTTCGATTCCGGCTTAGGCCACTGTCTGTGCGGAGTCTGCACATCCTCCCCGTGTGTGCGTGGGTTTCCTCCGGGTGCTCCGGTTTCCTCCCACAGTCCAAAGATGTGCAGGTTAGGTGGATTGGCCATGATAAATTGCCCGTAGTGTCCAAAATTGCCCTTAGTGTTGGGTGGGGTTACTGGGTCATGGGGATAGGGTGGAGGTGTTGACCTTGGGTAGGGTGCTCTTTCCAAGAGCCGGTGCAGACTCGATGGGCCGAATGGCCTCCTTCTGCACTGTAAATTCTATGAAATTCATCTGAAGAATCTGCTGTAGCAATGGATTGAGCTGTTAAACAGTTATACTGTGTATGTGCTAGTGATGTCAGTGCTTCAGTACAAGAAATGACCAGTTCTTGCAGCAGATTGCTGTTGTGAATTTATTATTGTATATTTGTGTTTTTAATGAAGGTTTTTACTGTTTGATGTTTCATAATGCCCTGAGAGAAATTTTCAAAGTATTTTACAATGTGAAAGTTAGTCGTCTTATAGACATAGGGAGTAATGTCCACCCCACTAAATGGGCCCTTTACTCAGCAATGTGTTTTGTGGGTAGCCACGATGTCTGAATTTCAGTTAATGCAATAGATTGTGATGTGAAGCAGCACATTCGCAGCTCTGGCCTCAGTCTGCCAGGCACTCCTGGTCAGATGCTGTGGGTAAATCACCGCAGGATAGTGTGTCCAAGCTGCAAGTTCTTCTCATTTCTTTCTGTCAGTGGTTTATTCATCACCTTTCAGCCAGGTGATGGAATCAGAAATGTGTCTATGCTTTGCTTTGCTACTGATGAAAATTTATCAAATTACCTGGGCTAAGATCACCTTCTGTCCAATGGCACAGGGGGAAATGGAAAAAATGGAGTTTGAAACCCAGCCTTTTCATGTCACCTCTCCAAATCTGTTGGAAAGCCTGCTTGAAGCTGACCGGCTGCCCACGTCATGTGTGGTGACCCTGGTCTGATTGTAATGTTTTTTACGTGGAGATTGCCAAACAGCTCTGACCAGGCTTCGGTGGGAGTTGCTGAATATGTGGAGTGGACTCTGTACGTCTGTCTGCGTGATACTCCGCTCCACTCCATAAGTGACCTGAACCTACAAAACCATCAGGAGGCACAGATAGGATGTTCTCCTAGTCAAATGCTCACAGCTGCCTTTATGCCCATGAGTGTGGGCTCATTCATTTCACATTTTTTATTTTTAATAAAAGATTGAAATGTGGATGTTTGTTTCTGTATGTGATACCTGGCAGGACATGGAGTGGGATCATTCCTTCAGCAACAGGTAATCCAATCTCAGGCAGTGCTGCCGCTGGTAGAAATGTCAGTTTTGTGAGCCTATGCTTATACCGATGCATCCTCCTCCTTCAGGTGTGAAGAGGCCGTTAGCGACTGTGGACTTTCATTGGATTGGTCCATGATTATGCTCACCAAAGTACTGTAGTGGTTTTGCCTTCTGCAGTCTGGCTGGCCAGGAAAGCCTCCTCTACGTACTGCCTGCCATCAGGCATATGGGAAGGATTTGCTTGTATTCAAGCTGTTTGGCCACATTAAGAACATACTTTCATTAGCCATCAGGAACCCAGAGCTTCTGGCTCAGAGGTAGGGCTGCACCACAGGATCTCTCGCTGATACCTCACCCCACCAAAACAAAACTCATTCTCCAGTTCTGAGCCCTGTTTGGAAGCGCAGATTCTAAATCAGCAGTATTGGGTATTTTTCACCATTCAAGAGTGCAGTAATTTCACTGCCTCTATTTACTAAAATCGACAGACAGCACCAAATAGAGTTAATGTGCTGCTCAATTCCATTGTCCAAAAGTATGTCAAAAAGGTGATGTTCGTCTCTGTTAATCATTTGCTGCTAAATGAGCATTAACCAACAACAACAATGGCACTTTGACAACCAAAAAAAATCCAAGGCATATTTTCATGTATGTGTCAGTGGCTTTTTTAATAAAACAAGGCCAAGAATCAAGTGTGCAATTGAAATATTGTGAGCATTAAAGTATTGAATGTTAATATGTGCTTAAGAAACCAATTGATTCTGGTGTGCTTCAGTGTAAAGGGATGGTTAAGTGTGAACTGAATTGTAATGTTTAAGGTTTGTGTTTTTAAAATTTTTTTTAAAATAATCTTTTTATTGTCACAAGTAGACTTACATTAATACTGCAATGAGGTTACTGTGAAAATCCCCTAGTCGCCACACTCCAGCACCTGTTCAGGTACACGGAGGGAGAATTCAGAATGTCCAATTCGCCTAACGAGCACGTCTTTCGGGACTTGTGGGAGGAAACCCACCCAGACACGGAGAGAACGATCAGACTCCGCGCAGACAATGAACCAAGCCGGGATTCGAACCCGGGTCCATGGCGCTTTGAAGCAACAGTGCTAACAACTGTGCAAATGTGCCGCCCATTAGAGTATCCAAGTATTTTTTTCCCCCAATTACGGGGCAATTTAGCGTGGCCAATTCACCTACCCTGCACATCTTTGGGTTGTGGGGGTGAGACCCACGCAGACACGGGGTGAATGTGCAAACTCCACACAGACACTGGCCCGGGAGTCGGATCGAACCAGGGTCCTCAGCGCCGTGAGGCAATAGTGCTAACCACTATGCTGCCGTGCCTCCACCCCCCCCCCCCCAAAAAAAGCTGGTTTGTGTTTAAATCAACACTAAGATCTTGATTCAAAGCCGAGATTTTGGTTTTATTTAACAAGGTAATTGACAGCACAATCCATTGAACCAGATATTTTGTAGAGTTCAGCACTTTACATTGCAAGATCTCAAACATTGTGTGATATTGCCCCCTCTGTTGGGGAGGTGTAAATAAAGGTTGCCTGGCGCTAAACATGTTCATCTTGGAGCAATGCACAGCAATAGGAACAGTGTGGAGAGAGCTTTATTCTGTATCCAACCCTCTGCTGGACCTGTCCTGGGAGTGTTTGATAGGGACAGTGTCGAGGGAGCTTTACTCTGTATCTAACTCTGTGCTGTACCTGTCCTGGGAGCGTTTGATGGGGACAGGGTGGAGGGAGCTTTACTCTGTATCTAACCCCGTGCTGTACCTGTCCTGGGAGTGTTTGATGGGAACAGTGGAGAGGGAGCTTTATTCTGTATCCAACCCTCTGCTGGACCTGTCCTGGGAGTGTTTGATGGGGACAGTGAGAGGGAGCTTTACTCTGTATCTAGCCCTGTGCTGTACCTGTCCTGGGAGTGTTTGATGGGGACAGTGCAGAGGGAGCTTTACTCTGTTTCTCACCTCGTGCTGTACCTGTCCTGGGAGTGTTTGATGGGGACAGTGTAGAGGGAGCTTTACTCTGTATCTAACCCCGTGCTGTACCTGTCCTGGGAGTGTATGATGGGGACAGTGTAAAAGGAGCTTTACTCTGTATCTAACCCCGTGCTGTACCTGTCCTGGGAGTGTTTGATGGGGACAGTGTAGAGGGAGCTTTACTCTGTATCTAACCCCGTGCTGTACCTGTCCTGGGAGTGTTTGATGGGGACAGTGTAGAGGGAGCTTTACTCTGTATCTAACCCCGTGCTGTACCTGTCCTGGGAGTGTTTGATGGGGACAGTGTGGAGGGAGCTTTACTCTGTATCTAACCCCGTGCTGTACCAGTCCTGGGAGTGTTTGATGGGGACAGTGTAGAGGGAGCTTTACTCTGTATCTAACCCCGTGCTGTACCTGTCCTGGGAGTGTTTGATGGGGACAGTGTAGAGGGAGCTTTACTCTGTATTTAACCCCGTGCTGTACCTGTCCTGGGAGTGTTTGATGGGGACAGTGCAGAGGGAGCTTCACTCTGTATCTAACCCCGTGCTGTACCTGTCCTGGGAGTGTTTGATGGGGACAGTGTAGAGGGAGCTTTACTCTGTATCTAACTCCGTGCTGTACCTGTCCTGGGAGTGTTTGATGGGGACAGTGTAGAGGGAGCTTTACTCTGTATCTAACCCCGTGCTGTACCTGTCCTGGGAGTGTTTGATGGGGACAGTGTAGAGGGAGCTTTACTCTGTATCTAACCCCGTGCTGTACCTGTCCTGGGAGTGTTTGATGGGGACAGTGTAGAGGGAGCTTTACTCTGTATCTAACCCCGTGCTGTACCTGTCCTGGGAGTGTTTGATGGGGACAGTGTAGAGGGAGCTTTACTCTGTATCTAACCCCGTGCTGTACCTGTCCTGGGAGTGTTTGATGGGGACAGTGTAGAGGGAGCTTTACTCTGTATCTAACCCCGTGCTGTACCTGTCCTGGGAGTGGTTGATGGGGACAGTGTAGAGGGAGCTTTACTCTGTATCTAACCCCGTGCTGTACCTGTCCTGGGAGTGTTTGATGGGGACAGTGTAGAGGGAGCTTTACTCTGTATCTAACCCCGTGCTGTACCTGTCCTGGGAGTGTTTGATGGGGACAGTGTAGAGGGAGCTTTACTCTGTATCTAACCCCGTGCTGTACCTGTCCTGGGAGTGTTTGATGGGGACAGTGTAGAGGGAGCTTTACTCTGTATCTAACCCCGTGCTGTACCTGTCCTGGGAGTGTTTGATGGGGACAGTGTAGAGGGAGCTTTACTCTGTATCTAACCCCGTGCTGTACCTGTCCTGGGAGTGTTTGATGGGGACAGTGTAGAGGGAGCTTTACTCTGTATCTAACCCCGTGCTGTACCTGTCCTGGGAGTGTTTGATGGGGACAGTGTAGAGGGAGCTTTACTCTGTATCTAACCCCGTGCTGTACCTGTCCTGGGAGTGTTTGATGGGGACAGTGTAGAGGGAGCTTTACTCTGTATCTAACCCCGTGCTGTACCTGTCCTGGGAGTGGTTGATGGGGACAGTGTAGAGGGAGCTTTACTCTGTATCTAACCCCGTGCTGTACCTGTCCTGGGAGTGTTTGATGGGGACAGTGTAGAGGGAGCTTTACTCTGTATCTAACCCCGTGCTGTACCTGTCCTGGGAGTGTTTGATGGGGACAGTGTAGAGGGAGCTTTACTCTGTATCTAACCCCGTGCTGTACCTGTCCTGGGAGTGTTTGATGGGGACAGTGTAGAGGGAGCTTTACTCTGTATCTAACCCCGTGCTGTACCTGTCCTGGGAGTGTTTGATGGGGACAGTGTAGAGGGAACTTTACTCTGTATCTAACCCCGTGCTGTACCTGTCCTGGGAGTGTTTGATGGGGACAGTGTAGATGGAGCTTTACTCTGTATCTAACCCCGTGCTGTACCTGTCCTGGGAGTGTTTGATGGGGACAGTGTAGAGGGAGCTTTACTCTGTATCTAACCCCGTGCTGTACCTGTCCTGGGAGTGTTTGATGGGGACAGTGTAGAGGGAGCTTTACTCTGTATCGCTGTGCATTGGGAGGGTTTGATGCGGACAGGGCTCTCTGGGCACTGGGACCTCTGTGAATTCACTCCTATTTTGGTGACCCGGAAGGCGGTGCAGGAGTCTCACTTCCGCCGTACAGCGATGACATTTCCGGCCGCGTGATGACGTCCTTCCGGCCGTGCGACGCAGTTTAAGAGACCCCGCGGCCGAGCCTCGCTCTTTTCCCCGGACTGAGGGCGCGAAATGGCGGATAACCAGGTGAGGGAGGGCCTGACCCGGGATAGAGAGAGATACTGACCCGGGATAGAGAGAGAGAGCCTGGCCCGGGATAGAGAGAGAGAGCCTGGCCCGGGATAGAGAGAGAGAGAGAGAGCCTGACCCGGGATAGAGAGAGAGAGCCTGGCCCGGGATAGAGAGAGAGAGCCTGGCCCGGGATAGAGAGAGAGAGAGAGAGCCTGACCCGGGATAGAGAGAGAGAGCCTGGCCCGGGATAGAGAGAGAGAGAGACTGACCCGGGATAGAGAGAGAGAGACTGACCCGGGATAGAGAGAGAGCCTGACCCGGGATAGAGAGAGAGAGACTGACCCGGGTTAGAGAGAGAGAGCCTGACCCGGGATAGAGAGAGAGAGCCTGACCCGGGATAGAGAGAGAGCCTGACCCGGGATAGAGAGAGAGAGACTGACCCGGGATAGAGAGAGAGAGACTGACCCGGGATAGAGAGAGAGAGCCTGACCCGGGATAGAGAGAGAGAGCCTGACCCGGGATAGAGAGAGAGAGTCTGACCCGGGATAGAGAGAGAGAGCCTGACCCGGGATAGAGAGAGAGAGCCTGACCCGGGATAGAGAGAGAGAGTCTGACCCGGGATAGAGAGAGAGAGACTGACCCGGGATAGAGAGAGAGAGCCTGACCCGGGATAGAGAGAGAGAGCCTGACCCGGGATAGAGAGAGAGAGTCTGACCCGGGATAGAGAGAGAGAGACTGACCCGGGATAAAGAGAGAGCCTGACCCGGGATAGAGAGAGAGCCTGACCCGGGATAGAGAGAGAGAGACTGACCCGGGATAGAGAGAGAGAGACTGACCCGGGATAGAGAGAGAGAGCCTGACCCGGGATAGAGAGAGAGAGTCTGACCCGGGATAGAGAGAGAGAGCCTGACCCGGGATAGAGAGAGAGAGCCTGACCCGGGATAGAGAGAGAGAGACTGACCCGGGTTAGAGAGCGAGAGCCTGACCCGGGTTAGAGAGAGAGAGCCTGACCCGGGTTAGAGAGAGAGAGCCTGACCCGGGATAGAGAGAGAGAGCCTGACCCGGGATAGAGAGAGAGAGCCTGACCCGGGATAGAGAGAGAGAGCCTGACCCGGGTTAGAGAGCGAGAGCCTGACCCGGGATAGAGAGAGAGAGCCTGACCCGGGATAGAGAGAGAGAGCCTGACCCGGGATAGAGAGAGAGAGACTGACCCGGGATAGAGAGAGAGAGACTGACCCGGGATAGAGAGCGAGAGCCTGACCCGGGTTAGAGAGAGAGCCTGACCCGGGTTAGAGAGAGAGCCTGACCCGGGTTAGAGAGCGAGAGCCTGACCCGGGTTAGAGAGAGAGCCTGACCCGGGTTAGAGAGAGAGACTGACCCGGGTTAGAGAGAGAGACTGACCCGGGATAGAGAGAGAGAGAGACTGACCCGGGATAGAGAGAGAGAGAGACTGACCCGGGATAGAGAGAGAGAGAGACTGACCCGGGATAGAGAGAGAGAGAGACTGACCCGGGATAGAGAGAGAGAGCCTGACCCGGGTTAGAGAGAGAGAGACTGACCTGGGATAGAGAGAGAGAGCCTGACCCGGGATAGAGAGAGAGAGAGACTGACCCGGGATAGAGAGAGAGAGAGACTGACCCGGGATAGAGAGAGAGAGACTGACCCGGGATAGAGAGAGAGAGAGAGACTGACCTGGCATAGAGAGAGAGAGAGCCTGACCCGGGATAGAGAGAGAGAGAGAGCCTGACCCGGGATAGAGAGAGAGAGAGCCTGACCCGGGATAGAGAGAGAGAGCCTGACCCGGGATAGAGAGAGAGAGCCTGACCCGGGATAGAGAGAGAGAGCCTGACCCGGGATAGAGAGAGAGAGAGCCTGACCCGGGATAGAGAGAGAGAGCCTGACCCGGGATAGAGCGAGAGAGCCTGACCCGGGATAGAGAGAGAGAGCCTGACCCGGGATAGAGAGAGAGAGCCTGACCCGGGATAGAGAGAGAGAGACTGACCCGGGATAGAGAGAGAGAGCCTGACCCGGGATAGAGAGAGAGAGACTGACCCGGGATAGAGAGAGAGAGCCTGACCCGGGATAGAGAGAGAGAGCCTGACCCGGGATAGAGAGAGAGAGCCTGACCCGGGATAGAGAGAGAGAGCCTGACCCGGGATAGAGAGAGAGAGCCTGACCCGGGATAGAGAGAGAGAGAGCCTGACCCGGGATAGAGAGAGAGAGCCTGACCCGGGATAGAGAGAGAGAGACTGACCCGGGATAGAGAGAGAGACTGACCCGGGATAGAGAGAGAGAGCCTGACCCGGGATAGAGAGAGAGAGCCTGACCCGGGATAGAGAGAGAGAGCCTGACCCGGGATAGAGAGAGAGAGCCTGACCCGGGTTAGAGAGAGAGAGCCTGGCCCGGGATAGATAGAGAGACCATGAGACATGGGAGCAGAATTAGGCCACTCGGCCCATTGAGTCTGCTCCGCCATTCAATCATGGCTGATATTTTCTCATCCCCATTCTCCTGCCTTCTCCCCATAACCCCTGATCCCCTTATTAATCAAGAACCTATCTATCTCTGTCTTAAAGACACTCAGCGATTTTGGCTCCACAGCCTTCTGCGGCAAAGAGTTCCACAGATTCACCACCCTAGGGCAGAAGAAATCCCTCCACATCTCCGTTTTAAAGGATCGTCCCTTTAGTCTTGAGATTGTGTCCTCTGGTTCTAGTTTTTCCTACAAGTGTAAACATCTTCTCCACGTCCACTCTATCCAGGCCTCGCAGTATCCTGTGAGTTTCAATAAGGTCCCCCCTCATCCTTCTAAACTCCCAACAAGCACAGACCCAGAGTCCTCAACCGTTCCTCATACGACAAGCTCTTCATTCCAGGGATCATTCTTGTGAACCTCCTCTGGACCCTTTCCAAGGCCAGCACATCCTTCCTTAGATACGCGGCCCAAAACTACTCACAATACTCCAAATGGGGTCTGACCAGAGCATTATACAGCCTCAGAAGTACATGCCTGGTCTTGTATTCATTGAATCATAGAATTACAGTGCAGAAGGAGGCCATTCGGCCCATCGAGTCTGCACCGGCTCTTTGAAAGAGCACCCTACCCAAGCCCACATCTCCACCCTATCCCCATAACCCAGTAACCCCACCAATTTTGGACACTACGGGCAATTTATCATGGCCAATCCACCTAACCTGCACATCTTTGGACTGGGAGGAAACCGGAGCACCCGGAGGAAACCCACGCAGACACGGGGAGAACGTGCAGACTCCGCACAGACAGTGACCCAAGCCGGGAATCGAACCTAGGACCCTGGAGCTGTGAAGCAATTGTGCTAACCACCATGCTAGAATACGGGGCAGCATTGTGGTTAGCACAATTGCTTCACAGCAAATTGTGGAAATTTTCTGGCAATCTAAATAAATCACGTCCACTGGTTCTCCTTTGTCTAACTTCCTTGTTACTTCTTCAAAGAACTCTTAACAGACGTGACCTCCCCTTGACAAAGCCGTGCTGACTCAGTCCTATTTTACCATGCACTTCCAAGTACACCGCGATCTCATCTTTAATAATGGACTCTAAAATCTTACCAATGACCAAAGTCAGGCTAACCGGCCTATAATTTCCCGTCTTCTGCCTCCCTTCTTAAATAGCGGTGTTACATTAGCCACTTTCCAGTCCTCTGGGACCCTTCCTGAAAGATTGTCACCAATGCCTCCACAATCTCCTGAGCTATCACTTAGACCCTGGTGTAGTCCATCCGGTGAGAGAGAAATAATCCAGGATATGAAATGAAAATCGCTCATTGTCACAAGTAGGCTTCAGATTTAGTTACTATGAAAAGCCCCTAGTCGCCACATTCCGGCACCTGTTCGGGGAGGCTGGTACGGGAATTGAACGGGCGCTGGTGGCCTGCCAGGGTCCGCTTTAAAAGCCAGCTATTTAGCCCTGTGCTAAACCAGCCCCAGACAGATAGAGAGTGAGAGAGAGAACCCGGGATAAGAGAAATAATGGTGTCGAATTTGTGTAGAGCTGAATTATTTCCCTAGATATGGAGGCCTTCCCATAAACCTCAGCATCTTTTCTCCATTGCAGACTGAGAGAGCTTACCAAAAGCAGCCCACCATCTTCCAGAACAAGAAGCGGGCACTTGTGGGTGAAGGCAGCAAGGAAAAGCTTCCCCGCTACTATCGTAATGTAGGCCTGGGCTTCAAGACTCCACGAGAGGTGAGGTTCTACCAGGCAAGCTGTTGTGGGGACTGCCATGTGGTGATCGGGAGGAGCAAAGTACTTGATGAGTCCATGCCTCTTTAATGGCAAGTTAAGTGACCTAACATTGAAACCTCCCCTGGCATCAAAGGAGAGTGGGGTGTTGGTGAACTGCCTCAGAGTGCGTTCATCTGTGAGTTTGTCCCTATTTACTGCTAATGCAGCTTTTGGTAAATCTTTAACTGAGTTTTAACATGATTGTGAAGTTTCCCGCTAACCCTGCTTCGGCACCTCCCTGACGAAGGGGGTAGTTGGTGCCTCAGATTGTCCTCCCAGTGCCCAGCTCTGGTTGTTACTGGAGTCGATGCTTTACACAATTTGTCCTGGAAATGTCGAGTTACTGAGCCCAATCACCTTGGTTCTACAGAAAAACCTTGGAACAGGTGTGTGGGGGACAGATTTACGGATGATTTTTTTCATTGTTTCAGCGTGGTAGATGCTGAAACAGTGAGGCCTTTGTGATGTATAAATTACTGTACACTTTGTTCTGTTTGACCTGGCATCTTGTGGCTAAGCTGACTGTGTCTCCAGGTGGTGGGTGCCAGGGCTGCAAATGATGTTTATTCTCACGATGGTCTTCCAAGTCTCCAAGACACTGACGACACTGCCTTTATGGCTTTACTGATGCAGCTCTCACAGCGCCATAGCTCTAGCCCATCAGTCCAAAATTCTCACCCTCAATTTACACTGTGTGACCCCCTTCTGTCTCCTAGGCCATTGATGGAACCTACATTGATAAGAAATGTCCCTTCACAGGCAATGTCTCAATCCGGGGGCGGATCCTGACAGGTAGGACTAATCCGGGTTAATCTTGTTTGGTTTCTGACGTAAAGGATGAATATGAATGAGCCACTGTCATTGCCACTGAGCCACATATCAAAGAAAAGTACAGCGCAGGAACAGGCCCTTCGGCTCTTCAAGCCTGCACCGACCATGTTGTCCGTCTAAACTAAAACCTTCTGCAATTCCGGGGTCCGTATCCCTCTATTCCCATCCTATTCATGTATTTGTGAAGATGCCCCTTAAACGCCACTATCGTCCCTGCTTCCACCACCTCCTCCGGCAGCGAGTTCCAGGCACCCACTGCCCTCTGTTTTTAAAAAAAACTTGCCTCGTACATCTCTAAACCTTGCCCCCTGCACCTTAAACCTATGCCCCCTAGTAATTGACCCCTCTACCCTGGGAAAAAGTCTCTGACTATCCACTCTGCCTATGCCCCTCATTGAGGGTAGCCCCTCAACCTCCTGAGATACGGCATTGTGTTGGGTGCCCCCTGTCTGTCAGCACCGGCTGGATATGATTCTTAACCTCTCTGCCCTCCATATAGTTGTTACCCGGGTTGGGTGAAGGCCATTGGCAGAGAGGCTACAGCAACGTCTAATCTGATCTTCTCTATGGATTGAGTTCGCAACTTTCCTGTTGACTTGTGTTTCAGCACGACTGCTCAGTTTACACACACGCACCCTCCGCTTGTGTTTTGGGAATTGTTAAAAATACCAGTCACTATTCCGGTTTGTGATTGTTAATTGTGTGGAATGAGAATGGGATTTGCCGTAAATATTTCACTATCTAGGAGAACAAGCATCAACAGCATTCAGTTTAATTGTAAAGGAGTAAATATCATGTGTTTGCAAACCCACATTCCTCCTCCTCCTCTCCCCCCCCCCCCCTCCTCCCCCCAACAATCTTCATTTGAACTTTGGCTGTGCCGTGGTCGATGATAATTGTGCCAATAACTGGGCAGGAGGGGATCTGCAGTCTGATCACATCGAGTGGAAGCTCAGCCTTTTCTCTTGAGGAGAGAATGCAGAGGCTTGTGCTACGATCGTGTAGGACAAAAATAAGTTCCCACTAATGTTTGCCTAGAATCCAACCTTTTAGTTTGGCTCTTCTGAATATTATCCTCTTCTGCTCACCTACCTCACATTGCATTTGGATTTGTGTGACTGCATTTTATGAAGTAACGGGTCTGTGCACTAATGTGAATGTGAGGCTCTGTGTACACTGCACGTTATGATCTGTTTATGACAGGTGTTGTGACTAAGATGAAGATGCAGCGGACCATTGTTATTCGCAGAGACTATTTGCACTACATCAGGAAGTACAACCGCTTTGAGAAGCGACATAAGAACATGTCTGTCCACCTATCACCCTGCTTCAGGTACCCGTTTCTCCATTTCCGTGCCATTAGCATAGATATGTTGGGCTTGTGCTGTGTGCGCAGTCTGTGCACTAATTGTTCTTTAGAATATTGGCCAAGGGTGTTGTGATCAATACAGGCTTGAAGGGCCTGTTCCTGTGCTCTTTATACCCACAATGGCCTTCAGAACTCCAGAGCAAAAAAGCGAGTACTGATAGGACCAAGTGCCATTGACTGAGCGGAGCGCCTGCTGCAAGCGCCGTGTCTGTCTCCGCACAATTGGGACGTTTAACCATTTTAATGTCTCTCCTTTTGGAAGCACTCCTGCTGGTTAATGGCTGTTGGAATGAATGCTAATGCTCATTCTACATGCTGAACTCGTTGGGCTGTATGAGGAAACTTTCTCCTCACATGTACACATTAGGGTGGCTGTATGGAGAAGACAGTGATTGTGTCCTAACAGATGGAATATGGGATTTGCTGGTCTTCACCCATACCAGTGGAGTCCATTTGCTTTGAAATTGCTCCTCTTTCTCTCTCTTCTCCCCCCCCGCCCCCGTCTAAAATTCAAGGGGTATAGGGGACTTGTATTTGTTACTCGTTAATACTACTGACAGCTGTTTCAGGCCCAGGGACAGGTGTCTGATCACCCCTCGATTCCAGTAGGACCGTTCACGCTGCCTGTTAGCATCCGATCATCCCAGGTCTGTAAAATGAAGGCTCTGATGTGGAGATCTGCCAGGGAGGTAATCATTTACAGTATCGGGCAGGACTAGTGGTTAAGAAGTGATGGAATGATCAGTGGCCCCTGCTGTGACAATATGTTTCATTAAATGAGCTGAGAAAGTTGTGTTTAGTTGACAATTTATTGAACAAGGCAAGAAGCACAATGTTGTGACACAGATTTGTCTTGTTTCAGGGATGTACAGAATGGGGACAGTGTGACTGTGGGCGAGTGCCGACCTCTCAGCAAGACTGTACGTTTCAATGTCCTCAAGGTCACTAAAGCAGCAGGAGCCAAGAAACAGTTCCAGAAATTTTGAATATGATTGTAAATCAACTACAATAAAAGCCTTTGTGAACAGACTTGCCTGAATTTGAGATTTCTACTAGTGCTTTAAAAAAAAAATTTAGAGTGTCCAATTTCCCCCCCCCCCCAATTAAGGGGCAATTTAGCGTGGCCAATCCACCTACACTGCACATCTTTGGGTTGTGGGGGCGAAACCCACGGAAACACGGGGAGAATGTGCAAACTCCACACGGACAGTGACCCAGAGCCGGGATCAAACCTGAGTCCTCGTTGCCATGAGGCAGCAGTGCTAACCACTGCACCACCGTGCTGCCAGTACTGGTGCTATGTTAATACTGGAATCTGCACCCTTTGCTGAATTAAATCACAGTGAACAGGTGTTGGCACTACATTTTATTTTGTAATGAATTTGATTCACTCTTACTTAATTTCCATGTGCAGTCCAGTTAAAACATCGGAGGATGGGTAGACATGACATATTACACATCTCGATAGCTACAAACAAAATCATCAGTACAGCGATGTTACTAGTTTCAATGTACTTCAGCTGGTTGGTGCTGGGGCAACTGTCGGTTTATCTACATTCTGTTTTTCAACACATGATGTTAAACCATGGAGCTGAACAACTGGCTGGTCTGTGTGGGATCTTGCTGTGCCAAACAGTTGCTGAGTTTGTCTAGATAACAATGACCGCAATGGGTTGGCCTCTCTCTGGTGTCAACATAGGGAATTGGTTTGCGCAGTTTAACCTCGTATTCCCCCTCATATCTTGGGGCCCTGTATCTAAGGAAGGATGTGCTGGGGCCTCGGAAAGTGTCCCGAGGAGGTTCACAAGAATGATTCCTGGAGTGAAGAGCTTGTCGTATGAGGAACGTTTGAGGACTCGGGGCCTGTACTCGTTGGAGTTTAGAAGGATGAGAGGGGATCCTATTGAAACTTACAGGATACTGCGAGGCCTGGATAGAGTGGACGTGGAGAGGATGTTTCCACTTGTAGGAAAAACCAGAACCAGAGGACACCATCTCAGACTAAAGGGCCGATCCTTTAAAACAGAGATGAGGAATTTCTTCAGCCAGAGGGTGGTGAATCTGTGGAACTCTGCTGCAGAAGGCTGTGGAGGCCAAATCTCACACTGTCTTTCAGACAGATTCTTGATTAATGAGAGGATCAGGGGTTATGGGGAGAAGGCAGGAGAATGGGGATGAGAAAATATCAGCCATGATTGAATGGCGGAGCAGACCCGATGGGCCGAGTGGCCTAATTCAGCTTCTATGTCTTATAGTTTTACTAACCTGAGATACCAACGTTAACACTCGGTCATTGATAAATTCTGTCATATCGAAAACCTGTGACCTTGTTAGTGGCCCTTCATGTCTGAGATTGAGTGCATGGGGTTGAACAGTTGCTCACATCAGCTAAAGAAGGGCTTATACCTTCCTTGTTCCCCACTTCGATCTCACAAGGCTTTGAGCAGTGATTATTACAATTCAGGCCCAGCTCAGTAAAACCGGCACCGTGTGGTGTACAGGGCTTGGTGATTAAAGTTCAATTTATTGAAGGTGTAGTTCAGGGGCTGGCCAGCAGGAGTCTACGTGTAGAGCAGGGGCAGGTGAGAGCCAGGCTGTGCTATCAATTCCCTATCATTAAAGCAGCGGTGGATGTATTGGGCAGTGTTTTCCTGTGATTCACAGAGTTTCTCCAGCCACTCTTGCCTCAGGCGGCGTCTTGATCGTACACCACCCCCACCTGCCTTCGCGCCTCATCTAAAATGCTCATTATCAGCTCACTCTCGGCCAATGGCAGATCGGGGCATTCCTTCAGCCCTGCAATAAAAACATGACAAGTTAGAAAGCACTCGACTCCCTCCCGACTGCCAGCGACAGCTGACACCAGCTAAAAACCTCAGCTCAATCCCAGCAGTGCGCAGTATCTTAATTTTACAATCTGGTGGGTCAGTAACTGAACCTTGTTGGCAAGATTCACCCCGGATCTGGCAGGTCAGCAGGGCAATGACAAAGTCCCATTTCATCTTGTTCCACCACCCTGTCCTTCTCCAAACTCTTCTGGTAAGTATTCAGTCAATCCTCCACCCTGGTTGAAAAGCATCAATAAAGGAGCAGGGTTATTGTGGCCCATCTAATGGGAAAGGTGGGGCCTTGTTTTGCAGGGGGACGTTACCTTTCTGAAGACACTGCCGCACTCGCTCAGCTTCGTAGCACAGGCCTGTACTGTTAATGAAGTTGAGGGGTTGAGGCGGAGCTGGCAGGGGGAACTCCTGGGCCTTTCCATTCACCACCAGACTTGTGGGGCACCACATCAATCCTGGAATCTTGGGGAAAGCAGACGGTGTCACAATAGAAAACAATCCATATTCTCTCGACTGATATTTTTTTTTTAGTGCTGCTTTAATCTTCTAGAGTGGACTCGATGGGCCGAATGGCCTTACTTCCACTCCTATGTCTTATAGAGAATGGGACATGTATTTCAGCATTCTCCCCCCTCTCTGTCAGTATTAGTCTGAGGATCAACACCCAGTGGCTAGACACGGTGATGTGTGTCACCTGTGCATTATAACCTGCAGTATCCTATGGGATCACGCGTGAAGATTGGGGCGTTGCTGGAGTGTGAATACCTATGGACCTGCCCTCTTGAGTGCGAGGATCGTTGGTGAGGAAATAAAATATCGCCGGGCCCTTGTTAAATGCTGGGAGGATATTGAACATGAACTGTGTAGCTCCACATTGTTGGGAAATTATATCACAGGCTCCCATCAGTATAAGCAACGGGACAGCTGCACACAATGTGCTACAAGTGTATTATGTGGCTGTGTTTGCTGTCCGGTGGCACTGGAGAAGTAGCCTGTGGTGGGCAACGAGGGGGCTGGGGATTTTTATCAACTTATCAAAACAAAATGATTAAAGTTTCCTTTAAAAAAAAAAAAAATTTAGAATACCCAATTCTTTTTATTCCAATTAAGGGGCAATTTAGCATAACCAATCCACCTACCCTGCTTGGGGGTGAAACCCACGAAGACACGGGGAGAATGTGCAAACTCCACAAGGACAGTGACCCGGGGCCGGGATCGAACCTGAGGCAGCAGAGCTATGATTAAAGTTTCCTTTGAGATTCTGTTCACAAAAATTTCCCTTTAAAGGGGCTGCCTTTCAATTTACCCCTAAATTTGTCGATTTGGTTAACCAAAAGAAGTGCACGTGAGTAAGGGGGGGGCAGAGAGAAAGTTACCGTGATTGTCCCCTTTGTCCCACTGATAGTTGCCTGGTTAGCAAGCTGTACTGCCATGGTTACAGTTACCAGGGCCATACGTTTCCTGGAGTACTTCAGTACAATGGTTACTGCCTCATCAACACCTGCAGAGATACAACAGGGGAAATGATAAGAATACAGTCAGGAACCCTTCCACCAACTGGAAGTAGATTTAATAATCATATTTTGTCACAAGTAGGCTTGCATTAACACTGCAATGAGGTTACTGTGAAAATCCCCTGGTCGCCATACTCCTGGCGCCTGTTTGGTACACAGGTGAATTGGACATTCTGAATTCTCCCCAACAGCACGTCATTCGGGACTTGTGGGAGGAAACCGGAGCACCCGAAAGAAACCCACGCAGTCACGGGGAGAACGTGCAGACTTCACACAGACAGTGACCCAAGCAGGGAATTGAACCTGGGACCCTGGCGCTGTGGAACCATAGTGCTAACCACTGTGCCAGCACGCCGCCCACATTTGAACCACATCCAGAACTAACATCAACGCTATATCTCAGCGCAAAGCAGAGACTGAGCGTTTTGAAGTGAAGAGGCAAAAAAATTATATGGGTGTTACCTGTCTCTGGATGGTTAATTCCATACTTGCCTTTCTCGGTCAGGAATCCCGTGGCTTGTACGGACTCTGGCTTCTCACCACTGAACGCCATGCAGACAAACTGGAGGCAGTAACAGCCAATGTCAAGCAACACTCCTCCACCCAACTCCTTATCTACCAGCCGTGGAGTTTCCAGCATGAACGTCCCAAACTCGGCTTTAACCATTTTGACCTCCCCCACGTCATTGTGGGACAGTAGTTCACGAATGGCATTGGAGACCGGGAAAAAACGGGTCCATAAACCCTGTCAATACAAAGCCCAAAATCAGGTGAAAGAGAAACTCCCTCCTAAAGCCTGACACGTTCTCAGCTCACTCAGCATCAACTGCCCAGAATGTAACACGGAGAATGCAGAAGATGTTGTTTATATACAGACCCAGTGGGCTTAATATAGCCAGAGCTGCTCAATTCCATTGAGCTACATTTTCACTGCCAGAGCGTCAGGACGACATAGGTTCAAGTCCCACTCCAGGACAGTTTTAAAAACTCATTTGTGGGATTAGGGATACCCATTGAAGCCACCAGCTCCCCACCCCCTGGGTTGCATGCGTAGGGAGTGTGTAACATTGTGTGTTTTCTATTCTCTTGCCCCTCCCCGCAGGAGAAGGCTGCTCACAATCGCTGAGAGAGCGCTGGACCTGTGGCCCCGCTCGCCCCAGGAGACCGCCGCCAGGTGACCCCAGGTCACAGGGCGGGAATCATAGCAGGCCGCCTCCACTCCTGATGTACCACCTGGGGTTCCACCTTGATGTGGCGTTAGGGCCCAAAAAACCTGAAGGGATGACAACAGTGAGGGTGGCACATAAGATAGCGATCAGGGCGAGGGCACAATCCTGTATATATATATATATATATATATATATGTTCACAATAATTACCTGTGCACAACGTTACAACCTGTCTCTGTGCTCTGTCTGATCTGGGCTGGCCGCTGCGGGGGGGGTGATGGGCAGATGTGGGTGGGCTTGGCCCAGTGACCGTTTCCAGCCAGCACTCACTGCTCCGGGTCCCACCCCCATCCTCCCCCACCTCTGTCGCCCCAGCGATTTGATTGGACCGTGTGATCGAATGGTCAACTCGCGTGCAGGGATCACCCAGGTGGATGGAGGAAAGTGCTACCGTGGGCAGGAGTCATAGACGCCGAACGGTGCGGAGCACCAGAGCTCATCCCAGAGCGGATTGTCATCATCCTCCATCCCATGGGCCAGATCCACTGTTACTGCCAACCCAGGGCCCGCACCCCAAAGCGAGGCAGGTAGGAAACCCGGAGGGGGTTGCAAGAGGTGGGGGATCGGGTTGCGCAGGGAGGGTGTTCATGGGAGGAAATGGATGGGATTTTCGTACCACAGGCCAGTCCCCCTAGTCGGTGAACCTGGTGGCGGTTAGAGCGTCCTGTGCACATCGGCCTGGCGCACAAGTTGTGCAGCCTCCTGTGCCTCCCGGTCCCCAAGTCCTGCCCATCCCCGTCCTTCTCTGCATCCTCGTCATATGAGGATTGACGTACATCCTCTTCCTCCAGCACGTCAGCCCTCCGCTGTGCGGTGTTGTGGAGGATGCCGCAGGCCACCACAATGTGGGAGACACTCCTAGCGCTGTACCAGGTCCCCTCCAGAGCCGTCCAGGCACCTGAGCCGCATCTTCAGGATGACGAAGCACAGTTGGATCACACAGCTGGTCGCTGCATGGGAATCGTTGTAGCGGGTCTCCACGTCGTTCTGTGGCCTCCGGGTAGGCATCATCAACCACGACTGCAGCGGGTAACCCCTGCCGCCCAGGAGACAACCCCCCCCCCAACCTGGGGGCGCCTCGAAGAGATCAGGAACCATCAAGTGTGCCAGGATGAAGGCACCATGCACGCTGCCCGGGCGCAGACATGCATGATGCGCATCTCATGGTCACACATCGTGGGCTGGCTGCAGATGAGGTTGGGCGGGGGCATGGGCGGCCGATGGAGTTTAATTTGGATAAATGAGGGGATGCATTTCGGTCGATCAAATCAGGGCAGGACCTACTCGGTTAATGGTAGGGAGTTGGGGAGAGTTACAGAACAAAGAGATTTAGGGGTACAGGTCCATAGCTCCTTGAAGGTGGACTTGCAGGTGGACAGGGTGGTGAAGAAGGTATTCAGCATGCAAGGTTTTATTGGTCATAATATTGAATACAAGAGTTGGGACGTCTTGTTGAAGTTGTACAAGACATTGGTACGGCCACACATGGAACACTGTGTTCAGTTCTGGTCACCCTATTATAGGAAGGATATTGTTCAACGAGAAAGAGTGCAGAAGAGATTGACGAGGATGCTACCAGGACTTGATGGTCCGAGTTATAAGGAGAGGCCGGATAGGCTGGGACTTTTTTCCCAGGAGCGTAGGAGGCTTAGGGGTGATCTTATAGAGGTCTATAAAATAATGAGGAGCATAGGTAAGGTAGATAGTCAACATCTTTTCTAAATGTAGAGGAGACTAGAACTAGAGGGCATAGGTTTAAGGTGAGTGGGGAGAGATACAGAAGAGACCAGAGGGGAAATTTCTTCACACAGAGGGTGGTGAGAGTCTGGAACGAGCTGCCAGAGGCAGTGGTAGAGGCGGGTATAATTTTGCCCTTTATAAAGCAGTTAAGATAGTTGCATGGGCAGGGGGGGTATAGAGGGATATGGGCCAAAAACGGGCAAGTGGGACTAGCTTAGTGATAGAAACTGGGCGGCATGGACCAGCTGGGCCGGCTCTCCATCCTCACCAGCTGCCTGCTGTTCCCTTGGGGCAGGCCTCGCTGCTGCAGCTCCCTCCTCCTCGAGCAGCTGCAGCTCGTAGAGCCGCAGGGCATCCCCCAGTGCTGCGACGACCAGCAGGAAGGCCACCATTGCTGGTTGTATTCCAATATCCATTGTCAGCAGGGGGTGAAAGGCTGACATGATGCGTACCGCCATGCCCAACCAGGTCCAACGGACTACATGGTGGCCCCGGTTGGCACTGCGGGCTCTGCCCCCGCTTCCTCCCCTCCCCCCATCGCAACACCCCTGCCCCATCGGTGCCTGGCACCGTGACGCCCATTCTTACTGCCAGGGGTAATGTCGGCTGTTGCTGCCCTTGCCAGTGGTACGCTCCGTGGCCCCCTTCTGGCGCCCCCTGTAGGGGCTACTGTGGGTGTGACCTTGGGTGGGCCGGGTGGGCCCCACTGGCGGGTGGCGGCCGGTTGGGGGGGGGGTGGGTGATATGGTGGAGTGTGGGGGCTGGGGTGTGGTGGGGTGGAATGAGGGGGTGGGAGTTGGTCACGCATACGGACAGTGTCACTGCGCAATACGTACAGAGTGGAATGCATTGACGCTGCTTTTGAGGCACCGGAGAATTGCGATTGGAATGAACCCATCGTCCGCCACGATTTTGGCGTCAAGTCCAATTCTCCGCCCAATCGCCTTTCCAGATTTCGGAGCCGGCCGACGGAGAATCCTGCCCCAAGTCTCTCCTTGAGGAATAGTTAAGAATTTTCCCATAAGGTCCCCATACGCAGCACTATCGTAATGGATGATTTATCCCATGAGATCTCACTGTGTACAAAATGGTTAAACCTTTCTGTTTTCACAGAGTTCAAGATGTTGACAAGACCCAATGCCAAAACTAAGCTATATATTCAAAACAGGAGAGAGAATTAGCCTGACATCAGCCATTGGCGAGTGCTATTACCAAGGAAGTTTTAACAATACACTTAGAAAAGTACGGTATTGTACGATTAGAACATGGTTTTATGAAAGAGAAATTCTGTTTGATAAATTTATTAGAGGTATTTGAGGATGGAATGAGCAGGGTGGGTTAAGCGGAAACAGTAGGGGTAGTATCCAGGGAATTATAGACCTGTGAGCTTGACGTCAGTGGTCGGCAAACTGTTGGAGAAGATACTGAGGGATAGGATCTGTTCACATTTGGGAGAAAATAGACTTATCAGTGATAGGCAGCATGGTTTTGTGCAGGGAAGGTCATGTCTTACAAACCTAATAGAATTCTTTGAGGAAGTGACAAAGTTAATTGATGAGGGAAGGGCTGTAGATGTCATATACATGGACTTCAGTAAGGCGTTTGATAAAGTTTCCCATGGCAGGTTGATGGAAAAAGTGAAGTTGTATGGGGTTCAGGGTGTACTAGCCAGATGGATAAAGAACTGGCTGGGCAACAGGAGACAGAGAGTAGTGGTGGAAGGGAGTGTCTCAAAATGGAGTAAGGTGACTAGTGGTGTTCCACAGGGATCCGTGCTCGGACCACTGTTGTTTGTGATATACATAAATGATCTGGACGATGGTATAGGTGGCCTGATTAGCAAGTTTGCAGATGGTACTAAGATTGGTGGAGTTACAGATAGCGAGGAGGACTGTCAGAGAATACAGCAAAATATAGATAGATTGGAGAGTTGGCCAGAGAAATGGCAGATGGAGTTCAATCCAGGCAAATGCGAGGTGATGCATTTTGGAAGATCTAATTCAAGAGCGGACTATATAGTCAATGGAAGAGTCCTGGGGAAAATTGATGTAGAGAGAGATCTGGGAGTTCAGATCCATTGTACCCTGAAGGTGGCAACGCAGGTCGATAGAGTGGTCAAGAAGGCATACAGCATGCTTGCCTTCATCGGACGGGGTATTGAGTACAAGAGTCGGCAGGTCATGTTACAGTTGTATAGGACTTTGGTTCGGCCACATTTGGAATACTGCGTGCAGTTCTGGTCGTCACATTACCAGAGGGATGTGGATACTTTAGAGAGGGTGCAGAGGAGGTTCACCAGGATAATGCCTGTTATGGAGGGTGCTAGCTATGAAGAAAGGCTGAGTAGATTAGGATTGTTTTTGTTGGAGAGACGGAGGTTGAGGGGGGACCTGATGAGGTCTACAAAATTATGAGAGGTATGGACAGGGTGGATAGCAACAAGCTTTTTCCAAGAGTGGGGGTGTCAATTACAAGGGGTCACGATTTCAAGGTGAGAGGGGGAAAGTTTAAGGGAGATGTGCGTGGAAAGTTTTTTACGCAGAGGGTGGTGGGTGCCTGGAACGCTTTGCCAGCGAAGGTAGTAGAGGTGGGCACGATAGCATCATTTAAGATGCATCTAGACAGATATATGAACGGGCGGGGAACAGAGGGAAGTAGATCCTTGGAAAATAGGTGACAGGTTTAGATAAAGGATCTGGATCGGCGCAGGCTGGGAGGGCCGAAGGGCCTGTTCCTGTGCTGTAATTTTCTTTGTTCTTTGTATATTTGGATTTCCAAAGGGCATTTCATAGAATCATAGAATCATAAAAGTTTACAGCATGGAAACAGGCCCTTCGGCCCAACCAGTCCATGCCGCCCAGTTTTTACCATTAAGCTAGTCCCAGTTGCCCGCACTTGGCCCATAACCCTCTATACCCATCTTACCCATAGAACATAGAACAGTACAGCACAGAACAGACCCTTCGGCCCTCGATGTTGTGCCGAGCATTGTCCGAAACCAAGATCAAGCTATCCCACTCCCTGTCATTCTGGTGTGCTCCATGTGCCTATCCAATAACTGCTTGAAAATTCCTAAAGTGTCCGACTCCACTATCACAGCAGGCAGTCCATTCCACACCCTAACCACTCGTTGAGTAAAGAACCTACCTCGGACATCCCTCCTATATCTCCCACCCTGAACCTTAATAGTTATGCCCCCTTGTAACAGCTACATCCACCCGAGAAAATAGTCTCTGAACGTCCACTCTATCTATCCCTCTCATCATCTTATAAACGTCTATTAAGTCACCTATCATCCTCCTCCGCTCCAAAGAGAAAAGTCCGAGCACACTCAACCTTTCCTCATAAGACCTATCCTGCAAACCAGGCAGCATCCTGGTAAATTTCCTTTGCACCCTTTCCAATGCTTCCACATCCTTCCTATAGTGAGATGACCAGAACTGCACACAATACTCCAAATGTGGTCTCACCAGGGTCATGTACAGTTGCAGCATAACCCCACGGCTCTTAAAGTCAAGCCCCCTGTTAATAAACGCTAACACACTATAGGCCTTCTTCATGGCTCTATCCACTTGAGTGGCAACCTTCAGAGATCTGTGGACATGAACCCCAAGTTCTCTCTGTTCCTCCACATTCCTCACAACTCTGCCGTTGACACTGTAATCCGCATTTAAATTTTTTCTACCAAAATGAATCACCTCACACTTATCAGGGTTAAACTCCATCTGCCATTTTTCGGCCCAGTTCTGCATCCTATCAATGTCTCTTTGCAGCCTACAACAGCCCTCCACCTCATCCACTACTTCACCAATCTGGTGTCATCAGCAAATTTACTGACCCACCCATCAGTCCCCTCCACCAAGTCATTGATAAAAATCACAAATAGCAGAGGACCCAGCACTGATCCCTGTGGTACAACACTGGTAACTGGTCTCCAGTCTGAATATTTTCCATCCACCACCACCCTTTTGTGATAGCCAGTTACTTATCCAATTGGCTAAATTTCCCTCTATCCCACACCTCCTTACTTTCTTCATAAGCCGACCATGGGGAACTTTATCAAACGCCTTACTAAAATCCATGTATACGACATCAACTGCTCTACCTTCATCTACACACTTAGTTACCTCCTCAAAGAATTCAATCAAATTTGTGAGACAAGACTTACCCTTCACAAATTCGTGTTGACTATCCCGGATTGAGCTGCATCTTTCCAAATGGTCATAAATCCTATCCTTCAGGACCTTTTCCATTAACTTACCGACCACCGAAGTAAGACTAACCGGCCTATAATTACCAGGGTCATTCCTATTCCCTTTCTTGAACAGAGGAACAACATTTGCCACTCTCCAGTCCTCTGGCACTATCCCCGTGGACAGTGAGGACCCAAAGATCAACGCCAAAGGCACTGCAATCTCATCTCTTGCCTCCCAAAGAATCCTTGGATATATCCCATCTGGCCCAGGGGACTTGTCGACCCTAAGGTTTTTCAAAATTGCTAATACATCCTTCCTCAGAACATCTACCTCCTCCAGCCTACCCACCTGAATCACACTCTCATCCTCAAAAACATGGCCCCTCTTCTTGGTGAACACTGAAGAAAAGTATTCATTCAACACCTCTCCTTCATGTAACTATCTAAATGCTTTTTAAAAGACACAATTGTACCCGCCTCTACTACTACCTCTGGCAGCCCATTCCAGACACTCACTACCCTCTGAGTGAAGAAATTGCCCCTCTGCGCCCTTCGGAATCTCTCCCCTCTCACCTTAAACCTATGCCCTCTAGTTTTAGACTCCCCTACCTTTGGGAAAAGATGTTGACTATCTACCTTATCTATGCCCCTCATTATTTTATAGACCTCTATAAGATCACCCCTAAGCCTCCTACGCTCCAGGGAAAAAAGTCCCAGTCTATCCAGCCTCTCCTTATAACTCAAACCATCAAGTCCCGGCAACATCCTAGTAAATCTTTTCTGCACTCTTTCTAGTTTAATAATATCCTTTCTATAATAGGGTGACCAGAACTGCACACAGTATTCCAAGTGTGGCCGTACCAATGTCTTGTACAACTTCAACAAGACGTCCCAACTCCTGTATTCAATGTTCTGACCAATGAAACCAAGCATGCCTAATGCCTTCTTCACCACCCTGTCCACCTGCGACTCCACCTTCAAGGAGCTATGAACCTGTACTCCTAGATCTCTTTGTTCTATAACTCTCCCCAACGCCATACCATTAACTGAGTAGGCCCTGGCCTGATTCAGTCTGCCAAAATGCATCACCTCACATTTATCTAAATTAAACTCCATCTGCCATTCGTCGGCCCACTGGCCTAATTGATCAAGATCCCGTTGCAATCCTAGATAACCTTCTTCACTATCCACTGTGCCACCAATCTTGGTGTCATCTGCAAACTTACTAACCATGCCTCCTAAATTCTCATCCAAATCATTAATATAAATCACAAATAACAGTGGACCCAGCACCGATCCCTGAGGCACACCACTGGTCACAGGCCTCCAGTTTGAAAAACAACCCTCTACAACCACCCTCTGCCTTCTGTCGTCCAGCCAATTTTGAATCCAATTGGCAACCTCACCCTGGATCCCGTGAGCTTTAACCTTCTGCAACAACCTACCATGCGGTACCTTGTCAAAGGCTTTGCTAAAGTCCATGTAGACAACGTCTACTGCACTGCCCTCATCTACCTTCTTGGTCACCCCCTCAAAAAACTCTATCAAATTTGTGAGACATGATTTTCCACGCACAAAGCCATGCTGACTGCCCCGAATCAGTCCTTGCCTCTCTAAATGCTTGTAGATCCTGTCTCTCAGAATACCTTCTAGCAACTTACCTACTACAGACTTTAGGCTCACTGGTCTGTAGTTCCCAGGCTTTTCCCTGCTGCCCTTCTTAAACAAGGGCACAACATTCGCCACTCTCCAATCTTCAGGCACCTCACCTGTGGCTGCCGATGATTCAAATATCTCTGTTAGGGGACCCGCAATTTCCTCCCTAGCCTCCCACAACATCCTGGGATACATTTCATCAGGTCCCGGGGATTTATCTACCTTGATGCGCTTTAAGACTTCCAGCACCTCCTCCTCTGTAATATGCACACTTCTCAAGACATCACTATTTATTTCCCTTAGTTTCCTAACATCCATGCCTTTCTCCACCGTGAATACCGATGAGAAATATTCATTCAGGATCTCACCCAACTCTTGTGGCTCTGCACATAGATGTCCTTGTTGATCCTTAAGAGGCCCTACTTTGTCCCTAGTTACTCTTTTCCCCTTTATGTATCTGTAGAATCTCTTTGGATTCTCCCTTGCAATATTTGCCAAAGCAATTTCATGTCCCCTTTTTGCCCTCCTGATTTCCCTCTTAACTCTATTTCGACAATCTCTATACTCTTCAAGGGATCCACTTGATCCCAGTTGCATATGTACGTCATATGCCTCCTTCTTCTTTTTGACCAGAGTCTCAATATCTCGAGTCATCCAGCGTTCCCTACTTCTACCAGCCTTGCCCTTCACTCTAAAGGGAATGTACTTACCCTGCACCCTGGTTAACACATTTTTAAAAGCCTCCCATTTACCAGCCGTCCCTTTGCCTGCCAATAGTCTCCCCCAATCTACCTCTGCAAGTTCCTGTCTGATACCATCAAAATTGGCCTTGCCCCAATTAAGAATTTTAACTCTTGGGCCAGACCTATCATTCTCCATAGCTATCTTAAAACTAATGGAGTTATGATCACTTGTCCCAAAGTGATCCCTCACTAGCACTTCTGTCACTTGCCCTTCCTTATTTCCCAAGACGAGGTCAAGTTTTGCCCTCTCTCTAGTCGGTCCATCCACATACTGAATGAGAAATTCCTCCTGAATACACTCAACAAATTTCCCTCCATCCAAGCCCCTAATGCTATGGCTGTCCCAGTCAATGTTGGGAAAGTTAAAGTCCCCTACTACTACCACCCTATTATTCTTGCAGCTATCTGTAATCTCCTTACATATTTGCTCCTCAATTTCCCGCTGACTATTTGGGGGCCTGTAGTACAGTCCTACCAAGGTGATCTCTCCCTTCTTATTTTTCAGTTCCACCCATATAGACTCAGTGGGCGAACCCTCGGATATATCCCCTCTAAGTACTGCCGTGATGTTCTCCCTAATCAAAAACGCCACTCCCCCTCCTCTCTTACCTCCTGTTCTATCCTTTCTATAGCATCTGTACCCCGGAACATTGAGCTGCCAGTCCTGCCCCTGCCTTAGCCATGTTTCAGTCATAGCTATAATATCCCAGTCCCATGTGCCCGTCCATGCCCTGAGTTCATCTGCTTTGCCCGTCAGGCCCCTTGCATTGAAATAAATGCAGTTTAATGTAGACTTTCCTTGCTCTCTGCCCTGCTTTCTCTGGTCATGCTTTACACACTCTCCCTTCCTGCCTTTTGTTTCTGTCCCCACTGACTTCCTACATCGGTTCCCATCCCCCTGCCACATTAGTTTAAACTCTCCCCAACTGCACTAGCAAACACACCCCCGAGAACATTGGTTCCGGTCCCACCCAGATGCAGACCGTCCGATTTGTACAGGTCCCACCTCCCCCAGAACCGGTCCCAATGTCCCAGGAATTTGAAACCCTCCCTCTTGAACCATCTCTCAAGCCACGTATTCATCCTAGCTATCCTGCCATTCCTACTCTGACTATCACGTGGCACTGGTAGAAATCCTGAGATTACTACCTTTGAGGTCCTACTTTTTAGTTTAACTCCTAACTCCCTAAATTCAGCTTGTAGGACCTCATGATAAGGTTATCAAGGAACCTTTGATAAGGTTCCACAAAGATCATTAATCCACAAGGACTCACGATGTTGGGGGTGATATATTAGCAAGGATAGAGGACTGGCCAACTAACAGGAAAAAGGGGAGTCTGGATAGGTAAACAAACAGGAAGCTGAGAGCAAGGATAAATGGGGAATTGTAAAGTTGTGAGACAGTAATTAATGGAGTGCTGCAGGAATCAGGGGCGGGATTCTCCGCCACGGTGCCACACTTCTGCCCTGCCCCGCCGGTGGGATTCCCCGCCCCGCCACACTTCTGCCCCGACCCGCCGGCGGGATTCCCCGCCCCGCCCCACCACACTTCTGCCCCGACCCACCGGCGGGATTCCCCGCCCCGCCACACTTCTGCCCCAACCCACCGGCGGGATTCCCCGCCCCGCCACACTTCTGCCCCGCCCCACCGGCGGGATTCCCCGCCCCGCCCCGCCACACTTCTGCCCCGCCGGCGGGATTCCCCGCCCCGCCACACTTCTGCCCCGCCCCGCCGGCGGGATTCCCCGCCCCGCCCCGCCACACTTCTGCCCCGCCCCGCCGGCGGGATTCCCCACCCCGCCCCGCCACACTTCTGCCCCGCCCCGCCGGCGGGATTCCCCGCCCCGCCCCGCCACACTTCTGCCCCGCCCCACTGGCGGGATTCCCCGCCCCGCCCCGCTGGCGGGATTCCCCGCCCCGCCACACTTCTGCCCCGACCCGCCGGCGGGATTCTCCGTCCGGCCCCGCCACACTTCTGCCCCGCCCCGCCGGCGGGATTCCCCGCCCCGCCACACTTCTGCCCCGACCAGACGGCGGGATTCTCCGCTACGCCGGCCGGTCAGCGGGGTTTCCCAGTGTGCGGCAGCCCCACGCCGTCGGGAAAACCCTGGGCGCCCGCAAAACGGAGAATCCCGCCGGCGGAGAATCCCGCCCCAGTGCTGTGGTCTCAGCTATTTATAATCTATATCAATGACTTAGATGAAGAGACAGAAAATGACATATCTGGGTTTGCTGACAACACAAAGCTAGGTGGGAATGCAAGCAACGAGGGGAATGCAAAGAGATAGAGTGGGCATCAAGATTAAGTGAGTGGGCATCAAGTTGGCAGATGGAGCATGATGTCTGGAAGTGTGACGGTCCTCACTTTGGTCGTCAGGATAGAAAAGCAGAACATTTTTTAAAAGGCATGAAACTTGTAAAAGTTGAGAGATTTGAATGTACTCGTATAAAGGACAAAAAAACGTTAGCACAGAGGTACAGCAAGCGATTAGGAAAGCAATGTTGCCTCTTATTGCAAGGAGACTGGAAGACTAGCATGACGCTGTCTTGCTACAATTGGATGGGGCTTTGGTAAGACCACACCTTGAATACCATGTGTGATTGTGGCCCCCATGTTTCAGGAAGAATATATTTGTATTGGGGGAAACAGAGCAACAGTTCCTGGATTGGACCCTGGGGTGAGAGAGTGATGAGAAGTTGAGTACGTAGGGTCTATATTCTCTGGAGTTTCGATGAATAAGCGATGATCTAATTGAAACATTGAAGATGATGAAGGGGTTTGACAGGGTAGACACAGGGATGTTGTTTACACCTCCACTAACTGGCCAATCAGGAACAAGGAGGCACAGTTTCTGAATAAGGGTCTGATCATTTAAGACTGAGCTCAGAAATTTTTTTTTCATTCAAAAGGTTGTGAACCTTTGGAATTTTCAATCCCGAAAGTAGTTCCATCATTGAATATATTGAAGAGGCTGGGGTACATTTTTTTGTCTTGAAAATGAGGGACATGCTCTGGACAAGTCACATGGGCTGGAAACACTAACTCTGTTTCTCTCTCCACCAACGCTGCCTGACCTGCTGGGTTTTTCCAGCATTTTTCCTGTTTCAGATTTCCAGCATTTGCAGTATTTTTGCACACTCACACTTTCAGGGAGCTTTGCTCTAACCCTGACCGTACCTGAGCTCAGAGTGCCTGGCACTGACACTGGGGACCTGAATTGGGAAATACAATTCCAGCTCTCAATCGGGTTGTGCTGTCTTCAGTTAAAAGTTTGAAAAGCATTTGTTAAATGAAGAGAATGAACTCACCTCCATGAGGAAGCGGTCACTGTGTCGTGCCGCACAGACAAGTTGTTGAACCTGCCGCAGGTTCATGGCCATCGGCTTCTCACACAGAACATTCTTCCCGGCTCTCAGCATCAGCAGAGCCACTCTCAAGTGCTCAGGATTAATGATTCCCACATAGACAATGTCTGACAAATGAGGAATACATTGGTACAGTCACAGACTATTACAAGTTGGCAGATGGAGCATGATGTGCGACCGGGGGGGGGGGGGGGGGGGGTGGTAGCACAGTGGTTAGCAGGACTGCTTCACAACTCCATGGTCCCAGGTTCGATTCCGGCTTGGGTCACTGTGTGGAGTCTGCACATCCACCCCGTGTGTGCGTGGGTTTCCTCCAGGTGCTCCGGTTTCCTCCCACAGTCCAAAGATGTGCAGGTTAGGTGGATTGGCCATGATAAATTGCCCCTTAGTGTCCAAAGGGGTTGGGTGAGGTTACTGGGTTACAGGATAGGGTGGGGGTGTGACTCTGTTACTGTCACTCTGTTACTGTCACACTGTTACTGTCACACTGTTACTGTCACACTGTTACTGTCACACTGTTACTGTCACTCTGTTACTGTCACACTGTTACTGCCACACTGTTACTGTCACTCTGTTACTGTCACTCTGTTACTGTCACACTGTTACTGTCACTCTGTTACTGTCACTCTGTTACTGTCGCACTGTTACTGTCACACTGTTACTGTCACACTGTTACTGTCTCTCTGTTACTGTCACTCTGTTACTGTCACTCTGTTACTGCCACACTGTTACTGTCACACTTACTGTCACTCTGTTACTGTCACACTGTTACTGCCACACTGTTACTGTCACTCTGTTACTGTCACACTGTTACTGTCACACTGTTACTGTCTCTCTGTTACTGTCACTCTGTTACTGCCACACTGTTACTGTCACTCTGTTACTGTCACTCTGTTACTGTCACACTGTTACTGTCTCTCTGTTACTGTCACACTGTTACTGTCACTCTGTTACTGTCACACTGTTACTGCCACACTGTTACTGTCGCTCTGTTACTGTCACTCTGTTACTGTCACTCTGTTACTGTCACTCTGTTACTGTCACACTGTTACTGTCACTCTGTTACTGTCACACTTACTGTCACACTTACTGTCACTCTGTTACTGTCACACTGTTACTGTCACTCTGTTACTGTCACTCTGTTACTGTCACACTGTTACTGTCACTCTGTTACTGTCACACTGTTACTGTCACACTGTTACTGTCACACTTACTGTCACTCTGTTACTGTCACACTTACTGTCACTCTGTTACTGTCACACTGTTACTGCCACACTGTTACTGTCACTGTGTTACTGTCACTCTGTTACTGTCACACTGTTACTGTCACTCTGTTACTGTCACACTGTTACTGTCACACTGTTACTGTCACACTTACTGTCACTCTGTTACTGTCACACTGTTACTGCCACACTGTTACTGTCACTCTGTTACTGTCACACTGTTACTGTCACACTGTTACTGTTACTCTGTTACTGTCTCTCTGTTACTGTCACTCTGTTACTGTCACTCTGTTACTGCCACACTGTTACTGTCACTCTGTTACTGTCACACTGTTACTGTCACTCTGTTACTGCCACACTGTTACTGTCACTCTGTTACTGTCACTCTGTTACTGTCACACTGTTACTGTCACTCTGTTACTGCCACACTGTTACTGTCACTCTGTTACTGTCACTCTGTTACTGTCACACTGTTACTGTCACTCTGTTACTGCCACACTGTTACTGTCACTCTGTTACTGTCACTCTGTTACTGTCACACTGTTACTGCCACACTGTTACTGTCACTCTGTTACTGTCACACTGTTACTGTCGCTCTGTTACTGTCACACTGTTACTGTCACTCTGTTACTGTCACACTGTTACTGTCACTCTGTTACTGCCACACTGTTACTGTCACTCTGTTACTGTCACTCTGTTACTGTCACACTGTTACTGCCACACTGTTACTGTCACACTGTTACTGTCACTCTGTTACTGTCACTCTGTTACTGTCACACTGTTACTGCCACACTGTTACTGTCACTCTGTTACCGTCACACTGTTACTGTCGCTCTGTTACTGTCACTCTGTTACTGTCACACTGTTACTGTCACTCTGTTACTGTCACTCTGTTACTGTCACACTGTTACTGCCACACTGTTACTGTCACTCTGTTACTGCCACACTGTTACTGCCACACTGTTACTGTCACTCTGTTACTGTCACTCTGTTACTGCCACACTGTTACTGCCACACTGTTACTGTCACACTGTTACTGTCACACTGTTACTGTCACACTGTTACTGTCACTCTGTTACTGTCACTCTGTTACTGTCACACTGTTACTGTCACTCTGTTACTGCCACACTGTTACTGTCACTCTGTTACTGTCACTCTGTTACTGTCACACTGTTACTGTCACACTGTTACTGTCTCTATGTTACTGTCACACTGTTACTGTCACTCTGTTACTGTCACACTGTTACTGTCACTCTGTTACTGCCACACTGTTACTGTCACTCTGTTACTGTCACACTGTTACTGTCGCTCTGTTACTGTCACACTTACTGTCACTCTGTTACTGTCACACTGTTACTGCCACACTGTTACTGTCACTCTGTTACTGTCACACTGTTACTGTCACACTGTTACTGTCACTCTGTTACTGTCTCTCTGTTACTGTCACTCTGTTACTGCCACACTGTTACTGTCACTCTGTTACTGTCACTCTGTTACTGTCACTCTGTTACTGTCACACTGTTACTGTCTCTCTGTTACTGTCACACTGTTACTGTCACTCTGTTACTGTCACACTGTTACTGCCACACTGTTACTGTCACACTGTTACTGTCTCTCTGTTACTGTCACTCTGTTACTGTCACTCTGTTACTGTCACTCTGTTACTGTCTCTCTGTTACTGTCTCTCTGTTACTGTCACACTGTTACTGTCACTCTGTTACTGTCACTCTGTTACTGTCACTCTGTTACTGTCACACTGTTACTGTCACTCTGTTACTGTCACTCTGTTACTGTCGCTCTGTTACTGTCGCTCTGTTACTGTCACACTGTTACTGTCACACTGTTACTGTCACTCTGTTACTGTCACACTGTTACTGTCACACTGTTACTGTCACTCTGTTACTGTCACACTGTTACTGTCACACTGTTACTGTCACTCTGTTACTGTCACTCTGTTACTGTCACACTGTTACTGTCACTCTGTTACTGTCACTCTGTTACTGTCACACTGTTACTGTCACACTTACTGTCACTCTGTTACTGTCACACTGTTACTGCCACACTGTTACTGTCACTCTGTTACTGTCACACTGTTACTGTCACTCTGTTACTGTCACTCTGTAACTGCCACACTGTTACTGTCACTCTGTTACTGTCACACTGTTACTGTCACTCTGTTACTGTCACACTGTTACTGTCACACTGTTACTGTCACTCTGTTACTGCCACACTGTTACTGTCACTCTGTTACTGTCTCTCTGTTACTGTCACACTGTCACTGTCACACTGTTAATGTCACTCTGTTACTGTCACACTGTTACTGTCACTCTGTTACTGCCACACTGTTACTGTCACACTGTTACTGTCTCTATGTTACTGTCACACTGTTACTGTCACTCTGTTACTGTCACACTGTTACTGTCACACTGTTAATGTCACTCTGTTACTGTCACACTGTTACTGTCACTCTGTTACTGTCACTCTGTTACTGTCACACTGTTACTGTCTCTCTGTTACTGTCACTCTGTTACTGCCACACTGTTACTGTCACTCTGTTACTGTCACTCTGTTACTGTCACACTGTTACTGTCACACTGTTACTGTCACACTGTTACTGTCACACTGTTAATGTCACTCTGTTACTGTCACTCTGTTACTGTCACACTGTTACTATCTCTCTGTTACTGTCACTCTGTTACTGCCACACTGTTACTGTCACTCTGTTACTGTCACTCTGTTACTGTCACACTGTTACTGTCACACTGTTACTGTCACACTGTTAATGTCACTCTGTTACTGTCACACTGTTAATGTCACTCTGTTACTGTCACACTGTTACTGTCACACTGTTACTGTCACACTGTTAATGTCACTCTGTTACTGTCACACTGTTACTGTCACACTGTTACTGTCACTCTGTTACTGTCACACTGTTACTGTCACTCTGTTACTGCCACACTGTTACTGTCACACTGTTACTGTCTCTATGTTACTGTCACACTGTTACTGTCACTCTGTTACTGCCACACTGTTACTGTCACTCTGTTACTGTCACACTGTTACTGTCACTCTGTTACTGCCACACTGTTACTGTCACACTGTTACTGTCTCTATGTTACTGTCACACTGTTACTGTCACTCTGTTACTGTCACTCTGTTACTGTCACTCTGTTACTGTCACTCTGTTACTGTCACACTGTTACTGTCACTCTGTTACTGCCACACTGTTACTGTCACTCTGTTACTGTCACTCTGTTACTGTCACACTGTTACTGTCTCTCTGTTACTGTCACTCTGTTACTGCCACACTGTTACTGTCACTCTGTTACTGTCACTCTGTTACTGTCACACTGTTACTGTCACACTGTTACTGTCACACTGTTAATGTCACTCTGTTACTGTCACTCTGTTACTGTCACACTGTTACTATCTCTCTGTTACTGTCACTCTGTTACTGCCACACTGTTACTGTCACTCTGTTACTGTCACTCTGTTACTGTCACACTGTTACTGTCACACTGTTACTGTCACACTGTTAATGTCACTCTGTTACTGTCACACTGTTACTGTCACACTGTTACTGTCACACTGTTAATGTCACTCTGTTACTGTCACACTGTTACTGTCACACTGTTACTGTCACTCTGTTACTGTCACACTGTTACTGTCACTCTGTTACTGTCTCTATGTTACTGTCACACTGTTACTGTCACTCTGTTACTGCCACACTGTTACTGTCACTCTGTTACTGTCACACTGTTACTGTCACTCTGTTACTGTCACACTGTTACTGTCACTCTGTTACTGCCACACTGTTACTGTCACACTGTTACTGTCTCTATGTTACTGTCACACTGTTACTGTCACTCTGTTACTGTCACTCTGTTACTGTCACTCTGTTACTGTCACTCTGTTACTGTCACTCTGTTACTGCCACACTGTTACTGCCACACTGTTACTGTCTCTATGTTACTGTCACACTGTTACTGTCACACTGTTACTGTCACTCTATATTACTGATTACTATCAGTCTATTATTGTCACAGTTACAGTCACATTGTTGTCAGGCTGTTAGTCTCACACTGCCCACGTGATAACATCCATTTAGCAGGGCAGCACGGTGGCGCAGTGGTTAGCACTGCGGCCTCACGGCGCCGAGGTCCCAGGTTCAATCCCGGCTCTGGGTCACTGTCCGTGTGGAGTTTGCACCTTATCCCCGTGTCTGCGTGGGTCTCACCCCCACAACCCAAAGATGGCAAACTAGGTGGATTGGCCATGCTAAATTGCCCCTTAATTGGAAAAAATTAATTGGGCACTCTAAATTTTAAAAAAATAACAACCATTTAGCTGAGGTTTGGGATTTTTCTGGGATCTTTACAGAGACAAACACAGAAACAGTTAGACAGAGAGCTGGGCAGAGAGAGACCTCTATACGGAACCCGTGGCCCAGGAGCCTGGGTGATGGGAATGCTCACCGACACTGGGATCGGTTGCCAGCTCCTCATATGAACCGTACGATTTGGGGATTTCATGTTTTTTTGCAAAACTGCGAGCTCGTGAAGAATCCCGAGAGGCCACAGCGACTACCTGTGAACAGAGACAAGAAATCAGCCTCCAAACTGCCCGGGTACAGTCAGAGGCCAACCTGGTGGAGTTACTGCCCTCCCCCCACCCACTCCAGAACAACTGGCAGGACATTGCCCTGATTTCTGACAGTGGCGGCACTTTGGCTGTCAGGTGCATCACAATGGACTGCGACTGGCTCTTGGTGCCGACAGGAGGGGGAGTTGGGCATCGCTCCTTTGCCTGGAACCGGATACCTCCCACAGACTGCCCGCTGATCCCGCCTGATTGGTGCCCACAAGAATCCAGAAAAGTGGGCAGCACAGTGGCACAGTGGTTAGCACTGCTGCCTCCCAGCGGCAGGGGCCCGGGTTCAATTCCGGCCTCGGGTGGCTGTGCGGAGTCTGCACGTTATCCCCGTGTCTGCGTGGGTTTCCTCCGGGTGCTCCGGTTTCCTTCCACAGTCCAAAGATGTGCTGTTGGGTAGATTGGCCACGATAAATTACCCTTAGTGTCCAAAAGGTTGGGTGGGGTTACGGGGATAGGGTGGGGGCAGTAGGCCGAGGTAGGATGCTCTTTCGGAAGGTCGGTGCAGACTCGATAGGCCAAGTGCCCATTTTCTGCACTGTCCATTCTGTGAAAATGGGGTTGGGACGAGGGGGGTGAATTCTCCATCCTGGTTAACCCCGAGTGTCCCCTGGGGAGGGTTAATCTCACCCCTGGACTGTAGCAAAGTGGGAGTGACCCCTGTCCCCGAATGTCCCCAGTCACCTCAGCCCAAAACACCCAGACAGCAACACAGGAACTCACCCCTCCCTCTGTCTCCCTCACTCCTCGTGTCTCCCTCATTCCCCCTCCCTCCCTCACTCCCTGTCTCCTTCCCTCGCTCACTCCCATCTCCCTCACTCCACATCTCCTTCACTCTCCCTGTCTCCCTCCGTCACTCCCCGTTTGTCCCTCCTTCCCTCCCTCACTCCTCCTGCCTCCCTCCCTCTCTGCCTCCCTCCTCTCATTCTTTCTACCTCTTTAAGTCTGTCTCTCCCTCCTTATCCCTTTCCACATCTTTCTTTCCTCTCTATTCCTCCATTTGTTTTCTGTCTCTATCTCTGACTCGCTCTATCCTTTCCTTTCTTTTGTTTACACCTTGCACACTCCCTGCTTCTCTCCTCCTTTCTCTCATGCTTCCTTCCCTCTTTCTCCATCACTCTTTCCCTCCCTCCCACACTCTCTCTCTCACCCTCCCACACTCTCTCCATCCCACTCTACCTCTCTCTCCCTCCCTCCCGCTCTCCCTCCCTCCCAGACTCCCTCCATCGCACACTCTCTCTCTCCCTCCCTCACACCCGCACTCTCTCTCTCTCCCTCCCTCCCTCACACCCGCACTCTCCCTCCCAACCTCCCACACTCTCTCTCTCTCCCTCCCGCACTCTCCCTCCCTCACACCCACACTCTCCCTCCCTCCCTCCCACACTCTCTCTCCCTCCCTCCCGCACTCTCTCTCTCTCCCCCTTCCTCCCTCCCTCCCACTCTCTCTCTCCCTCCCACCCACACTCTCTCTCTCCCTCCCTCTGTCCCTCAATCTCTCTCCGTCCCACCCACACTTTCTCTCTCTCTCTCCCTCCCTCCCGCACTCTGTCTCCCTCCCTCCTGCACTCTCTCTCTCCTGCACTCTCTCTCCCTCCCACCCACACTCTCTCTCCCTCCCTCCCACACCCTGTCTCTCCCTCCCTCTTGCACTCTCCCTCCCACACTCTCTCTCTCTCTCCCTCCCACCCACACTCTCTCTCCCTCCCTCCCGCACTCTCTCTCCCTCCCTCCCACACTCTCTCTCTCTCTCCCTCCCTCCCACTCTCTCTCCCTCCCTCCCTCCCGCACTCTCTCTCCCTCCCTCCCTCCCACACTCTCGCTCCCTCCCTCCCACACTCTCTCTCCCTCCCTCCCGCACTCTCTCTCTCTCCCCTTCCTCCCTCCCTCCCACTCTCTCTCTCTCCCTCCCTCCCACTCTCTCTCCCTCCCTCCCACACTCTCTCTCCCTCCCTCCCGCAGTCTCTCTCTCTCCCCCTTCCTCCCTCCCTCCCACTCTCTCTCCCGCACTCTGTCTCCCTCCCTCCTGCACCCTCTGTCTCTCCCTCTCGCACTCTCCCTCCCTCCCACACTCTCTCTCCCTCCCTCCCACACCCTCTGTCTCTCCCTCTCGCACTCTCCCTCCCTCCCACACTCTCTCTCTCTCCCTCCCACCCACTCTCTCTCTCTCTCCCTCCCTCCCGCACTCTCTCTCCCTCCCTCTCACACTCTCTCTCTCCCTCCCTCCCTCCCACTCTCTCTCCCTCCCTCCCTCCCGCACTCTCTCTCCCTCCCTCCCTCCCACACTCTCTCTCCCTCCCTTCCACACTCTCTCTCCCTCCCACACTCTCTCTGTCCCTCCCTCCCTCCCACTCTCTCTCCCTCCCTCCCTCCCACACTCTCTCTCCCTCCCTCCCTCTCTCTCTCTCCCTCTTCCTCCCTCTCTCCCACTCTCTCTCCCTCCCACACTCTCTCTCCCTCCCTCCTGCACTCTCCCTCTCTCCCCCGTCCTCCCTCCCACCCACACTCTCTCTCTCTCCCTCCCACCCACACTCTCTCTCTCCCTCCCTCTGTCCCTCAATCTCTCTCCCTCCCACCCACACTTTCTCTCTCTCTCTCCCTCCGTCCCACACTCTGTCTCCCTCCCTCCTGCACTATCTCTCTCCTGCACTCTCTCTCCCTCCCACCCACACTCTCCCTCCCTCCCTCCCACACCCTCTGTCTCTCCCTCCCTCTCGCACTCTCCCTCCCTCCCACACTCTCTCTCTCTCCCTCCCACCCACACTCTCTCTCTCTCCCTCCATCCCGCACTCTCTCTCCCTCCCTCCCACACTCTCTCTCTCTCCCTCCCTCCCACTCTCTCTCCCTCCCTCCCACACTCTCTCCCTCCCTCCTGCACTCTCTCTCCCCCTTCCTCCCTCCCTCCCACTCTCTCTCCCTCCCTCCCTCCTGCGCTCTCACTTTCCTGCACTCTCTCTCCCTCCCTCCCACACTCTCTCTCCCTCCCTCCCTCCCACACTCTCCCTCCCTCCCTCCCACACTCTCTCTCTATCCCTCCCTCCCACACTCGCACACTCTCTCTCCCTCCCTCCCACACTCTCCCTCCCTCCCTCCCACACTCTCTCTCCCTCCCTCCCTCCCACACTCCCTCCCTCCCACACTCTCACACCCTCCCTCCCACACTCTCTCTCTCTCTCTCCCTCCCACCCGCACTCTCCCTCCCTCCCTCCCCCCTGCCACTCTCTCTCCCTCCCACCCTCCCGCACTCCCTCCCTCCCTCCCGCAAACTCTCTCCCTCCCTCCCGCACACTCTCTCCCTCTCACCACACTCTCTCTATCTCTCTCTCCCTCCCGCACTCTCTCTCCCTCCCTCCCGCACTCTCTCCCTCCCTCACTCTCTCTCTCCCTCCCACACACACTCTCTCTCTCTCTCTCTCCCTCCCTCCCGCAAACTCTCTCCCTCCCTCCCGCACTCTCTCTCCCTCCCACCCACACTCTCTCTCTCTCTCCCTCCCTCCCGCAAACTCTCTCCCTCCCTCCCGCACTCTCTCTCCCTCCCACCCACACTCTCTCTCTCTCTCTCCCTCCCTCTGTCCCTCACTCTCCCCTCCCACCCACTCTCTCTCTCTCTCTCCCTCCCTCCTGCACTCTCTCTCCCTCCCTCCCGCACTCTCTCCCTCCCTCACTCTCTCTCTCTCCCTCCCACCCACACACTCTCTCTCTCCCTCCCTCCCGCACTCTCTCTCCCTCCCTCCCACACTCTCTCTCTCCCTACCTCCCACTCTCTCTCCCTCCTTCCCACACTCTCTCTCCCTCCCTCCCGCACTCTCTCTCTCTCCCCCTTCCTCCCTCCCTCCCACTCTCTCTCCCTCCCTCCCTCCTGCACTCTCACTCTCCTGCACTCTCTCTCCCTCCCTCCCACACTCTCTCTCCCTCCCTCCCTCCCACACTCCCTCCCTCCCACACTCTCACTCCCTCCCTCCCACACTCTCTCTCTCTCCCTCCCTCCCGCACTCTCCCTCCCTCCCTCCCTCCCACACTCTCTCTCCCTCCCCCTCCCACACTTTCTCTCTCCCTCCCCCACACCCACTCTCCCTCCCTCCCTCCCGCACTCCCTCCCTCCCTCCCGCAAACTCTCTCCCTCCCTCCCGCACTCTCTCTCCCTCCCACCACACTATCTCTCTCTCCCTCCCTCCCGCACTCTCTCTCCCTCCCTCCCGCACTCTCTCCCTCCCTCACTCTCTCTCTCTCCCTCCCACACACACTCTCTCTCTCTCTCTCCCTCCCTCCCGCAAACTCTCTCCCTCCCTCCCGCAGTCTCTCTCCCTCCCACCCACACTCTCTCTCTCTCTCTCCCTCCCTCTGTCCCTCACTCTCCCTCCCACCCACACTCTCTCTCTCTCTCCCTCCCTCCTGCACTCTCTCTCCCTCCCTCCCGCACTCTCTCCCTCCCTCACTCTCTCTCTCTCCCTCCCACCCACACTCTCTCTCTCTTTCCTCCCTCCCGCACTCTCTCTCCCTCCCTCACTCTGTCGCTCTCTCACCCCCTCCCGCACTCTCTCCCTCCCGCACTCTCTCTCTCTCCCTCCCACCCACACGCTCTCTCTCTCCCTCCCTCCCACACGCTCTCTCCCCCCCTCCACACTCACTCCCTCCTGCATTCTCTCTCCCTCCCACACTATCTCCCTCCATCCCTCTCTCCCGCACTCCCTCCCACACTCTCTCTCCCACACTCTGACACTCTCCCTCTCTTTCATACTCTCTCTCACACTCTCTCTCACACTCTCTCTCCCCCACACTCTCTCTCCCTCCCTCACTCTCTCCCCCCCTCCCCCACTCTGTCTCCCTCCCACTCTCTCTGCCTCCCTCCCTCCTGCACTCTCACTCTCCTGCACTCTCTCTCCCTCCCTCCCACACTCTCTCTCCCTCCCTCCCTCCCACACTCCCTCCCTCCCACACTCTCACTCCCTCCCTCCCACACTCTCTCCCTCCCTCCCGCACTCTCCCTCCCTCCCTCCCACACTCTCTCTCCCTCCCCCTCCCACACTCTCTCTCTCCCTCCCCCCTCCCACTCTCTCTCCCTCCCTCCCTCCTGCACTCCCTCCCTCCCTCCCGCAAACTCTCTCCCTCCCTCCCGCACTCTCTCTCCCTCCCACCACACTCTCTCTATCTCTCTCTCCCTCCCTCCCGCACTCTCTCCCTCCCTCACTCTCTCTCTCTCCCTCCCACACACACTCTCTCTCTCTCTCCCTCTCTCCCGCAAACTCTCTCCCTCCCTCCCGCAGTCTCTCTCCCTCCCACCCACACTCTCTCTCTCTCTCTCTCCCTCCCTCCCGCAAACTCTCTCCCTCCCGCACTCTCTCTCCCTCCCACCCACACTATCTCTCTCCCTCCCTCCCCCCTGCACTCTCTCTCCCTCCCTCCCGCACTCTCTCCCTCCCTCACTCTCTCTCTCTCTCCCTCCCACCCACACTCTCTCTCTTTTCCTCCCTCCCGCACTCTCTCCCTCCCGCACTCTCTCTCTCTCCCTCCCACCCACACGCTCTCTCTCTCCCTCCCTCCCACACGCTCTCTCCCCCCCTCCCACACTCACTCCCTCCTGCATTCTCTCTCCCTCCCACACTATCTCCCTCCATCCCTCTCTCCCGCACTCCCTCCCACACTCTCTCTCCCACACTCTGACACTCTCCCTCTCTTTCATACTCTCCCTCACTCTCACACTCCCACACTCCCTCTCTCTCTCTCTTCCACACACTCTCTCTCTCTTCCACACGCTCCCTCTCTCCCACACTCCCTCTCTCTGTACCTGGTGACTCTCAGGAGGAAGGGTTTTTAAAGCCACCACGAAATCATGGCTGATTCTGCCGGCTCCGCAGATGCCCCAACTGGTGGCCATTGAGTGTGCCGGGCCCGGGGAGGGAACTCTTGCTGCTGCTTTATAGGGTCAGGAAGGATTAGCGACTCGTCAGCAAAAATCACTGAACCACACGGATGTTTCGCAAATCAAATTAATGAATCATCGCAGCGTCAACCTGGAGTCAGTTTGGTTGTAAACTCCTCAAATTCTGAAATGTGCAGCTGCCACTCACACATCTGGGAAAGGGAATCAGCATTCCCAATCCCATTCCCAATCCCTTCCCATTCCCATTCGCAATCCCATCCCATTCCCATTCGCGTTCCCAATCCCATCCCATTCGTGTTCCCAATCCCACCCCATTCGCATTCTCAATCCCATCCCATTCCCAATCCCATTGCCACCCTGTGCCCTTGGAGAATCAGAATTCCCATTACCGCCCCGTGTCTTTGGGGAATCGGAATTCCTGCCCCCCTCCCCCAGTCTTTGTGATGTTTACCTGGGACCAGTGTCAATTTATTATATTCCTTTCCTTTGCTGAATGTTCCAATCCCGGGACAGACCATTCAGCCCATTAATGGGGGACAGGATTTGCAGTGAGTTGAGATGCAGAGGCAGAGTTTCAGATGACAGAGGGTAAGATGTGGGAGAGCAGCCAGCAGAGAGCAGGGATAATCCAGGAGACCGGGAACAAGGCAGAATGAGGGTTTCCGGAGCAGATTGACAGAGGCACAGATGAAGGACGGTGATGTGGACTCGGAAATAAGCGGTAATGGGAATGTAAGGTCAAAAGCTTATCTTAGGATCAAATATGACATCAAGGTTGTGAACAGACTGATTCAATGGCAGAAGAGGGGAGTTGGTCGTTAGGGAACAGAGTTTGGAGTGGGGAATGGCTTCAGTCTTCCCCATAGTTAGAGGAGATTGCTGCTCATCCAGTATTGAATGTCGCAAAGCAGTCGGATGGTTTCACAACACTGGAGGAGTTTAATGTTCCTCAGTGAGGGAAATCTGACATCTTTACTGGGTCTGGCCTACAAGTGACTCCAGACCCACAACAATGGCCCGAATCATCCAGTCCCTGCTTAGGCGGAGATTGGACACAGGACTGAGATGTGTGTCAGGACACTGTGGAAGTCATGACATGTGGAGCTCTGGGAATTGCAACTTCCGATGGGGAATTCTCTGCTCCCAGGGCCCTTTGCAACGGTCTCAGTCTCTGAGTCGGAATAACAGACTTTCGGCAGTCCTGATGTATTGAATAGTTACCCAGAAAATGTTAGCCAGATTAATGCCCAGTCTGCCATCTGGTTAACTGCACAGCTAACCTGCCCAATAGCCCAACAAGCCACTTCCCAAACCTGCTACAGAAAAGTTGAATGGACTACAGCCATTGATGGTAGCTCCACACCATCTTCTCAGGCGCAGTTAGGTAATAAATGCCAATAATGCCCTGCTCACTCCTCATAACCTTTAATATCCCACCCAGTCTAATCCCACTCTCCCCCTCACTCCCCATAACCTTTAATATCCCACCCAGTCTAATCCCACTCTCCCCCTCACTCCCCATAACCTTTAATATCCCACCCAGTCTAATCCCACTCTCCCACTCACTCCCCATAACCTTTAATATCCCACCCAGTCTAATCCCACTCTCCCCCTCACTCCCCGCACCCTTTAATAGCCCACCCAGTCTAATCCCACTCCCCCCTCACTCCCCACACCCTTTAATAGCCCACCCAATCTAATCCCACTCTCCCCCTCACTCCCCATAACCTTTAATATCCCACCCAGTCTAATCCCACTCTCCCCCTCACTCCCCACACCCTTTAATAGCCCACCCAATCTAATCCCACTCTCCCCCTCACTCCCCGCACCCTTTAATATCCCACCCAATCTAATCCCACTCTCCCCCTCACTCCCCGCAACCTTTAATATCCCACCCAATCTAATCCCACTCTCCCCCTCACTCCCCACACCCTTTAATATCCCACCCAATCTAATCCCACTCACTCCCCATAACCTTTAATATCCCACACAGTCTAATCCCACTCTCCCCCTCACTCCCCATAACCTTTAATATCCCACCCAGTCTAACCACACTCTCCCCCTCACTCCCCACACCCTTTAATATCCCACCCAATCTAATCCCACTCTCCCCCTCACTCCCCATAACCTTTAATAACCCACCCAGTCTAATCCCACTCTCCCCCTCACTCCCCATAACCTTTAATATCCCACCCAGTCTAACCCCACTCTCCCCCTCACTCCCCGCACCCTTTAATATCCCACCCAATCTAATCCCACTCTCCCCCTCACTCCCCGCACCCTTTAATATCCCACCCAATCTAATCCCCCTCTCCCCCTCACTCCCCACACCCTTTAATATCCCACCCAGTCTAATCCCACTCTCCCCCTCACTCCACACACCCTTTAATATCCCACCCAGTCTAATCCCACTCTCTCCCCACACCCTTTAATATCCCACCCAATCTAATCCCACTCTCCCCCTCACTCCCCACACCCTTTAATATCCCACCCAGTCTAATCCCACTCTCCCCCTCACTCCCCATAACCTTTAATATCCCACCCAGTCTAATCCCACTCTCCCCCTCACTCGCCACACCCTTTAATATCCCACCCAGTCTAACCCCACTCTCCCCCCCACTCTCCACACCCTTTAATATCCCACCCAGTCTAATCCCACTCTCCCCCTCACTCCCCACAACCTTTAATATCCCACCCAGTCTAATCCCACTCTCCCCCTCACTCCCCACAACCTTTAATAGCCCACCCAATCTAATCCCACTCTCCCCCTCACTCCCCGCACCCTTTAATATCCCACCCAGTCTAATCCCACTCACCCCCTCACTCCCCGCACCCTTTAATATCCCACCCAATCTAATCCCACTCTCCCCCTCACTCCCCACACCCTTTAATATCCCACCCAGTCTAATCCCACTCACTCCCCATAATTTTTAATATCCCACACAGTCTAATCCCACTCTCCCCTTCACTGCCCATAACCTTTAATATCCCACGCAGTCTAATCCCACTCTCCCCCTCACTCTCCACACCCTTTAATATCACACCCAGTCTAATTCCACTCTCCCCCTCACTCTCCACACCCTTTAATATCCCACCCAGTCTAATCCCACTCTCCCCCTCACTCCCCACACATTTTAATATCCAACTCAGTCTAATCCCACTCTCCCACTCACTCCCCACACCCTTTAATATTCCACCCAGTCTAATCCCACTCACTCCCCATAACCTTTAATATCCCACACAGTCTAATCCCACTCTCCCCCTCACTCCCCGCACCCTTTAATATCCCACCCAGTCTAATCCCACTCTCCCCCTCACTCCTCACACCCTTTAATATCCCACCCAGTCTAATCCCACTCTCCCCCTCACTCTCCACACCCTTTAATATCACACCCAGTCTAATCCCACTCTCCCACTCACTCCCCACACCCTTTAATATCCCACCCAGTCTAATCCCACTCACTCCCCATAACCTTTAATACCCCACCCAGTCTAATCCCACTCTCCCCCTCACTCCCCGCACCCTTTAATATCCCACCCAGTCTAATCCCACTTTCCCCCTCACTCCCCGCACCCTTTAATATCCCACCCAGTCTAATCCCACTCCCCCCTCACTCCCCGCACCCTTTAATATCCCACCCAGTCTAATCCCACGCTCCCCCTCACTCCCCACACACTTTAATATCCCACCCAGTCTAATCCCACTCTCCGCCTCACACCTCACACCCTTTAATATCCCACCCAGTCTAATCCCACTCTCCCCCTCACTCTCCACACCCTTTAATATCACACCCAGTCTAATCCCACTCTCCCACTCACTCCCCACACCCTTTAATATCCCACCCAGTCTAATCCCACTCACTCCCCATAACCTTTAATATCCCACCCGGTCTAATCCCACTCTCCCCCTCACTCCCCGCACCCTTTAATATCCCACCCAGTCTAATCCCACTCTCCCCCTCACTCCCCGCACCCTTTAATATCCCACCCAGTCTAATCCCACTCCCCCCTCACTCCCCGCACCCTTTAATATCCCACCCAGTCTAATCCCACGCTCCCCCTGACTCCCCACACCCTTTAATATCCCACCCAGTCTAATCCCACTCACTCCCCGCACCCTTTAATATCCCACCCAGTTTAATCCCACTCACTCCCCATAACCTTTAATATCCCACACAGTCTAATCCCACTCTCCCCCTCACTCCCCACACCCTTTAATATCCCACCCAGTCTAATCCCACTCACTCCCCATAATTTTTAATATCCCACCCAGTCTAATCCCACTCTCCCCCCTCACTCCCCATAACCTTTAATATCCCACCCATTCTAATCCCACTCACTCCCCCTCACTCCCCGCACCCTTTAATATCCCACCCAGTCTAATCCCACTCACTCCCCATAATTTTTAATATCCCACACAGTCTGATCCCACTCTCCCCCTCACTCCCCATAACCTTTAATATCCCACCCAGTCTAATCCCACTCTCCCCCCTCACACCCTTTAATATCCCACCCAGTCTAATCCCACTCTCCCCCTCACTCTCCACACCCTTTAATATCACACCCAGTCTAATCCCACTCTCCCCCTCACTCCCCGCACCCTTTAATATCCCACCCAGTCTAATCCCACTCTCCCCCTCACTCCTCACACCTTTATAATTCCACCCAGTCTAATCCCACTCTCCCCCTCACTCCCCGCACCCTTTAATATCCCACCCAGTCTAATCCCACTCTCCCCTCACTCCCCACACCCTTTAATATCCCTCCCAGTCTAATCCCACTCTCCCCTCACTCCCCACACCCTTTAATATCCCACCCAGTCTAATCCCACTCTCCCCTCACTCCCCGCACCCTTTAATATCCCACCCAGTCTAATCCCACTCTCCCCCCTCACTCTCCACACCCTTTAATATCACACCCAGTCGAATCCCACTCTCCCCCTCACTCCCCATAACCTTTAATATCCCACCCAGTCTAATCCCACTCTCCCCCTCACTCCCGCACCCTTTAATATCCCACCCAGTCTAATCCCACTCTCCCCTCACTCCCCACACCCTTTAATATCCCTCCCAGTCTAATCCCACTCTCCCCTCACTCCCCACACCCTTTAATATCCCACCCAGTCTAATCCCACTCTCCCCTCACTCCCCACACCCTTTAACATCCCACCCAGTCTAATCCCACTCTCCCCCTCACTCGCCACACCCTTTAATATCCCACCCAGTCTAACCCCACTCTCCCCCCCACTCTCCACACCCTTTAATATCCCACCCAGTCTAATCCCACTCTCCCCCTCACTCCCCACAACCTTTAATATCCCACCCAGTCTAATCCCACTCTCCCCCTCACTCCCCACAACCTTTAATAGCCCACCCAATCTAATCCCACTCTCCCCCTCACTCCCCGCACCCTTTAATATCCCACCCAATCTAATCCCACTCTCCCCCTCACTCCCCACACCCTTTAATATCCCACCCAGTCTAATCCCACTCACTCCCCATAATTTTTAATATCCCACACAGTCTAATCCCACTCTCCCCTTCACTGCCCATAACCTTTAATATCCCACGCAGTCTAATCCCACTCTCCCCCTCACTCTCCACACCCTTTAATATCACACCCAGTCTAATTCCACTCTCCCCCTCACTCTCCACACCCTTTAATATCCCACCCAGTCTAATCCCACTCTCCCCCTCACTCCCCACACATTTTAATATCCAACTCAGTCTAATCCCACTCTCCCACTCACTCCCCACACCCTTTAATATTCCACCCAGTCTAATCCCACTCACTCCCCATAACCTTTAATATCCCACACAGTCTAATCCCACTCTCCCCCTCACTCCCCGCACCCTTTAATATCCCACCCAGTCTAATCCCACTCTCCCCCTCACTCCTCACACCCTTTAATATCCCACCCAGTCTAATCCCACTCTCCCCCTCACTCTCCACACCCTTTAATATCACACCCAGTCTAATCCCACTCTCCCACTCACTCCCCACACCCTTTAATATCCCACCCAGTCTAATCCCACTCACTCCCCATAACCTTTAATACCCCACCCAGTCTAATCCCACTCTCCCCCTCACTCCCCGCACCCTTTAATATCCCACCCAGTCTAATCCCACTTTCCCCCTCACTCCCCGCACCCTTTAATATCCCACCCAGTCTAATCCCACTCCCCCCTCACTCCCCGCACCCTTTAATATCCCACCCAGTCTAATCCCACGCTCCCCCTCACTCCCCACACACTTTAATATCCCACCCAGTCTAATCCCACTCTCCGCCTCACTCCTCACACCCTTTAATATCCCACCCAGTCTAATCCCACTCTCCCCCTCACTCTCCACACCCTTTAATATCACACCCAGTCTAATCCCACTCTCCCACTCACTCCCCACACCCTTTAATATCCCACCCAGTCTAATCCCACTCACTCCCCATAACCTTTAATATCCCACCCGGTCTAATCCCACTCTCCCCCTCACTCCCCGCACCCTTTAATATCCCACCCAGTCTAATCCCACTCTCCCCCTCACTCCCCGCACCCTTTAATATCCCACCCAGTCTAATCCCACTCCCCCCTCACTCCCCGCACCCTTTAATATCCCACCCAGTCTAATCCCACGCTCCCCCTGACTCCCCACACCCTTTAATATCCCACCCAGTCTAATCCCACTCACTCCCCGCACCCTTTAATATCCCACCCAGTTTAATCCCACTCACTCCCCATAACCTTTAATATCCCACACAGTCTAATCCCACTCTCCCCCTCACTCCCCAGACCCTTTAATATCCCACCCAGTCTAATCCCACTCACTCCCCATAATTTTTAATATCCCACCCAGTCTAATCCCACTCTCCCCCTCACTCCCCATAACCTTTAATATCCCACCCAGTCTAATCCCACTCACTCCCCCTCACTCCCCGCACCCTTTAATATCCCACCCAGTCTAATCCCACTCACTCCCCATAATTTTTAATATCCCACACAGTCTGATCCCACTCTCCCCCTCACTTCCCATAACCTTTAATATCCCACCCAGTCTAATCCCACTCTCCCCCTCACACCCTTTAATATCCCACCCAGTCTAATCCCACTCTCCCCCTCACTCTCCACACCCTTTAATATCACACCCAGTCTAATCCCACTCTCCCCCTCACTCCCCGCACCCTTTAATATCCCACCCAGTCTAATCCCACTCTCCCCCTCACTCCTCACACCTTTATAATTCCACCCAGTCTAATCCCACTCTCCCCGCACCCTTTAATATCCCACCCAGTCTAATCCCACTCTCCCCTCACTCCCCACACCCTTTAATATCCCTCCCAGTCTAATCCCACTCTCCCCCACACCCTTTAATATCCCACCCAGTCTAATCCCACTCTCCCCTCACTCCCCACACCCTTTAATATCCCACCCAGTCTAATCCCACTCTCCCCCTCACTCTCCACACCCTTTAATATCACACCCAGTCGAATCCCACTCTCCCCCTCACTCCCCATAACCTTTAATATCCCACCCAGTCTAATCCCACTCTCCCCCTCACTCCCGCACCCTTTAATATCCCACCCAGTCTAATCCCACTCTCCCCTCACTCCCCACACCCTTTAATATCCCTCCCAGTCTAATCCCACTCTCCCCTCACTCCCCACACCCTTTAATATCCCACCCAGTCTAATCCCACTCTCCCCTCACTCCCCACACCCTTTAATATCCCACCCAGTCTAATCCCACTCTCCCCCTCACTCCCCACACCCTTTAATATCCCACCCAGTCTAATCCCACTCTCCCCCTCACTCCCCATAACCTTTAATATTCCACCCAGTCTAATCCCACTCACTCCCCATAACCTTTAATATCCCACCCAGTCTAATCCCACCCTCCCCCTCACTCCCCACACCCTTTAATATCCCACCCAGTCTAATCCCACTCTCTTCCTCACTCCTTGCACCCTTTAATAGCTCACCCAGTCTAATCCCAGTCTCCCCTCACGCCCCGCATCCTTTAATATCCCACCCAGTCTAATCCCACTCTCCCCCTCACTCCCCACACCCTTTAATATCCCACCCAGTCTAATCCCACTCTCCCCCTCACTCCCCATAACCTTTAATATTCCACCCAGTCTAATCCCACTCACTCCCCACACCCTTTAATATCCCACCCAGTCTAATCCCACTCTCTTCCTCACTCCTTGCACCCTTTAATATCCCACCCAGTCTAATCCCACTCTCTTCCTCACTCCTTGCACCCTTTAATATCCCACCCAGTCTAATCCCAGTCTCCCTTCACGCCCCGCACCCTTTAATATCCCACCCAGTCTAATCCCACTCTCCCCCTCACTCGCCATAACCTTTAATATCCCACCCAGTCTAATCCCAGTCTCCCCCTCACTCCCCATAACCTTTAATATTCCAACCAGTCTAATCCCACTCACTCCCCATAACCTTTAATATCCCACACAGTCTAATCCCACTCTCCCCCTCACTCCCCACACCCTTTAATATCCCACCCAGTCTAATCTCACTCTCCCCCTCACTCTCCACACCCTTTAATATCCCACCCAGTCTAATCCCACTCTCCCCCTCACTCTCCACACCCTTTAATATCCCACCCAGTCTAATCCCACTCTCCCCCTCACTCTCCACACCCTTTAATATCCCACCCAGTCTAATCCCACTCTCCCCCTCACTCTCCACACCCTTTAATATCCCACCCAGTCTAATCCCACTCTCCCCCTCACTGTCCACCCCCTTTAATATCCCACCCAGTCTAATCCCACTCTCCCCCTCACTCCCCATAACCTTTAATATTCCACCCAGTCTAATCCCACTCACTCCCCATAACCTTTAATATCCCACACAGTCTAATCCCCCTCTCCCCCTCACTCCCCACACCCTTTAATAGCCCACCCAATCTAATCCCACTCACTCCCCATAACCTTTAATATCCCACCCACTCTAATCCCACTCTCCCCCTCACTCCCCACACCCTTTAATATCCCACCCAGTCTAATCCCACTCTCCCCCTCACTCCTCACACCCTTTAATATTCCACCCAGTCTAATCCCACTCTCCCCCTCACTCCCCATAACCTTTAATATCACACCCAGTCTAATCCCACTCTCCCCCTCACTCCCCACACCCTTTAATATCCCACCCAGTCTAATCCCACTCTCCCCCTCACTCCTCACACCCTTTAATATCCCACCCAGTCTAATCCCACTCACTCGCCATAACCTTTAATATCCCACCCAGTCTAATCCCACTCTCCCCCTCACTCCCCACACCCTTTAATATCCCACCCAGTCTAATCCCACTCTCCCCCTCACTCCTCACACCCTTTAATATTCCACCCAGTCTAATCCCACTCTCCCCCTCACTCCCCATAACCTTTAATATCACACCCAGTCTAATCCCACTCTCCCCCTCACTCCCCACACCCTTTAATATCCCACCCAGTCTAATCCCACTCTCCCCCTCACTCCTCACACCCTTTAATATCCCACCCAGTCTAATCCCACTCACTCGCCATAACCTTTAATATCCCACCCAGTCTAATCCCACTCTCCCACTCACTCCCCACACCCTTTAGTATCCCACCCAGTCGAATCCCACTCTCCCCCTCACTCCCCATAACCTTTAATATTCCAACCAGTCTAATACCACTCACTCCCCATAACCTTTAATATCCCACACAGTCTAATCCCACTCTCCCCCTCACTCCCCACACCCTTTAATATTCCACCCAGTCTAATCTCACTCTCCCCCTCACTCTCCACACCCTTTAATATCCCACCCAGTCTAATCCCACTCTCCCCCTCACTCTCCACACCCTTTAATATCCCACCCAGTCTAATCCCACTCTCCCCCTCACTCTCCACACCCTTTAATATCCCACCCAGTCTAATCCCACTCTCCCCCTCACTCCCCCTCACTCCCCATAACCTTTAATATTCCACCCAGTCTAATCCCACTCACTCCCCATAACCTTTAATATCCCACACAGTCTAATCCCACTCTCCCCCTCACTCCCCACACCCTTTAATATCCCACCCAGTCTAATCCCACTCTCCCCCTCACTCCTCACACCCTTTAATATCCCACCCAGTCTAATCCCACTCTCCCCTCACCCTTTAATATCCCACCCAGTCTAATCCCACTCACTCCCCACACCCTTTAATATCCCTCCCCGTCTAATCCCACTCTCCCCCTCGCTCCCCATAACCTTTAATATCCCACCCACTCACCCAGTCTAAATTTCTTGATCCCATTCGCACTGTTTATGTGATTGGCCTTCCTGGAAACCTCCTGACTCAGTTCCCCATTGGGTGGAAATGGGAGAACTGTTTAATTTTATGTCCCCAGGGATAGAAGGATCAGCAGCCGTTCCCTCAGATCCAGTTTGATCATTCCCTTCAGCATCTGAAAGTCTTTAGTGTGTTTGCCTCAAAGTCCCGCCTGCAAAAAACTCAATAGCTCAACACGGAAGCTGATGACCTGGTGAAATTGACAGTCACAGTCAGAACATGTGGGACAGGAACACCCTGAGATTCCTTCCTCAAATCCCAACCTGTCAGAAATACTGTCTCCTCAATCACATGGTCACACAGTCCACAGCATCACATATTTGATCATTAGTTTCTCCTTCTAATATTCAATCCCAAATATTTGTGCAGCGTTCATTTAATCGAGTTAATTCATTCACCTTTAACTAACCTTCCACAAAGTCTGTTCCACAAATCTGTTAATCTGTGGGGGAACCATTCACGATCTTGGGACTTTGTTTGAAGTTCAGTGATATAGTGCCCATGCCTGCTGATTTATGCTGTTTATATTTCGAGAAAAGGTATTGTGAGTTCTCAAAACAACAACCTGAATACTGCAGAAAGCAAATTCATCTCCGGACCCAGAGATCTAGGCAGTGATTTTAGTCTGGGACTGGATCAGCATTACTCAGAGGGGGAGATGTATAAATGTAGGTCTTTCTTTAAGTGGTGTACAGTTAAAACTTTGTCTGAAGGGTAATTTATAAAAACGCTTATTCAAATGGTCAGAATGATTCTTAACTCTGGTGGCTCCTGTGCTGCTCACTCAGTAACTGTGTTGTGGTATGTATGCCTGTAATTTTCCTGTAGTATTTGTTGGTGGGTTAGTGGAGCACCTTGTGGGGTAGCAGGAATGTGAGGTTGTTGGATACAAATCTTTCTTTCAAAAAAACCAGCTTTCAGACTAATTTTGAGGTCCAGTTCCTTGAGCTCTGAGACACGTTGGTTCTTGGTCCAAATGGTCATTCTTCATGTTTGAGCCTAGATGGTTACAATCTGTAGCGTTTGACCGAGATATTTACTATTGAACCTACTCAACGAATCATGAAATAATATGGCACCAAAGCAAGTCAGTTGGCCGACTGTGCCTGTGCAAGCTGTTTGAAAGTGCAAACCGATATTTAGCACAGCGTCACTCTTTCCCCAAAGCTCTGCACATTTTCCCACTTCTAGGTATCTGTCCAATTTCCTTGCAGATGCTTTCCAGCAGGATCAATGAATTACAGTAGGAAAACTGTCAACAGGGAGTTCTGGTTAGTACTTTCAAACTCTAACCCGGTTAGTACTTTCTAACCCTAACCCGGTTAGTACTTTCGAACCCTGACCCAACCAACATCACCAAAGAATAGCTTAACTGGTCAGGACTTCATTGCTGTTTGTGATATCTTATTATGTATTAAAATGAAAGAAGCGCCGTATTTCAGGGGTATTGTATGTGAACTTCTTTCTGTGTCACGAGTGACTCAAAGGGAGAGAAGCAGTGATAATGACTGGGTGTCTTTGTCAGATTTCAGTGTTCATTTCCATTCCACAAGGCCTGATATTTAAGCAGCAGTGCCGGCCTATAGTGGAGCTTGAATAACGTCAGTACTCGTGCTGGTAAGTGACAGACAACATACCAGGTGGCCGATGACCATTTTGAACAAGAGAAAGTTCAGCCATTTCCCCTTAACCTTGATCAATACCATCTGCCCAAGGACTACAGCAGCACATGAAGCAGGCGGACAACTATCTCCTTGGCATCCGGAATAGGCAATAAATAGAAATTTTCAGTCTCCCACATCCCAAGAACAAATTCATTAAACACAAGACTGAGTAAAATTAAGGGTTGAAATATAACTCTCAATAAGTTTAGATTGGTTGAGTGGTGGGAAACAATTTGATAATTTCACTTTTGTAAGGATTTCAAAGTGTCAGAATGGCTTTAATTTCCATCAGTTCAAAGATGGGAAACATTAACTTCATTTTCAGCAAAGGCAGAGGACACTTTAGTACTTTGTATGGTCATATGTCAGTCAGCTTTTTTTGTCGCAAGTTCTCTATTTTCTTGTTCTCAATTTGACAAAAACAAGATGGATGGAGTGAAGACACCCACTCCCCCATTCAGAAACAGCCCAGCGCCCCGCCCATCACAGTACCGACAGTTTCCCCTCCAGTATCAAAAGTACAATCTTTTCCACGTCTGTGTATGGAGTGTGCAGAGTGGAACAGAGGCTGGACCTATCACAACAGGAAGAGGAGACTCTGGGCTGTATGACTGGACACGAAACACAGAAAGACTGGCGATCTGCTACTCGTCTCTCTTCTCCTTCACGGAATGGGGTGGGCAAGGACAGTTGGGTAGGCCCAAAAACAACCGTATCAGAAGCAGTAGCGTAAATTCACTCATGGTTACTAAGGGTGACGGGATTGTGGACCATCTCTAACCCAGAACATCTAACACAAACCATCGTGTGAACCTCTAACTCAATAGAATGGCAGCTTTGTTAAAATGAGCCCAAGTATTTTCAGAAGTACCTCTGTGTGGGACTATTTAAGTTTCCCTACAGTAACCGCACCACGTCAACTAATCCACTTTCTCACACCCCTCGTGTGATTCTTTGACATTTTGCTCTCACCCCTTAAATCATGTCTCACAACTTATCCAAAAAACAACTTCCATCCGGCCTGATTCTCTCATTCTCCACCTGCCCAAAGAACAAAATGTTTCTGCCTGCATCCCAGCCTGTCAACCACCTCCACCGCCCGTCAACCACCTCCACCGCCCGTCAACCACCTCCACCGCCCGTCAACCACATCCTCCGTCTGTCAACCACATCTATCTGTCAACCATCTCCCCCGCCTGTCAACCACATCTATCTGTCAACCACCTCCCCCGCCCGTCAACCACCTCCCCCGCCCGTCAACCACCTCCCCCGCCCGTCAACCACCTCCCCCGCCCGTCAACCACCTCCCCCGCCCGTCAACCACCTCCCCCGCCCGTCAACCACCTCCCCCGCCCGTCAACCACCTCCCCCGCCCGTCAACCACCTCCCCCGCCCGTCAACCACCTCCCCCGCCCGTCAACCACCTCCCCCGCCCGTCAACCACCTCCCCCGCCCGTCAACCACCTCCCCCGCCCGTCAACCACCTCCCCCGCCCGTCAACCACCTCCCCCGCCCGTCAACCACCTCCCCCGCCCGTCAACCACCTCCCCCGCCCGTCAACCACCTCCCCCGCCCGTCAACCACCTCCCCCGCCCGTCAACCACCTCCCCCGCCCGTCAACCACCTCCCCCGCCCGTCAACCACCTCCCCCGCCCGTCAACCACCTCCCCCGCCCGTCAACCACCTCCACCGCCCGTCAACCACCTCCACCGCCCGTCAACCACCTCCACCGCCCGTCAACCATCTCCGCCACCTGTCAACCACATCCTCCGTCTGTCAACCATCTCCCCGCCTGTCAACCACCTCCACTGCCCGTCGACCATCTCCCCTGCCCGTCAACCATCTCCCCTGCCCGTCAACCATCTCCCCTGCCTGTCAACCGCCTTGTAACTAATGTCTGATACGTTAAAGGTTTGTCAGGTGATGTACACGAATGAATGATCAGAAGCAAAAACATTCCTGCAATGCAAACTGCAGCAGCAGATATTTGGAAGATTCTCCCTGGGTATGTACCATCGACAAGGTGGATTGCAGCAACTCAGCACAATCCTTTGCAGCACCCCTCAAACCCGTCTCTACCACTTTGGGCAACAGATACATGCAAACACCGCCATCTGCAAGTTCCACCCTGACTTGGAAATACATCACTGTTCCTGCATCATCTCTGGTTTAAAAGCACACTTTCTCAAGGACAGAATGTGTTGGGTAGTCAATGCTGGCCTCACCAGCAATCTCCACATCCCAAGAAAGATACATTTCAAAAATGGCTCCTTCAGTTGAGTTTCATTTGGAATCTCCAGCATCACAATCAAACTCTTGGGTTATTTCACTGCAGGCAAACTCGAGGAACAGCATCTCCTCCTTTGACCCAGCACCTTCTACTCTCCACATTATGTTTAACAACTTCAAATCATAGCCACAACTCCAGTTTTCCCAGACAGCAGATCTCGGTAATAATTCTGCTTTACAATCTACACTTCCTCTGGACACATTTCCCGTTTCTTAACTTGTTCCATTGCCATCTCCTTTTGCCTCGCTCCATCATCCCTTTGTCCTTTAATCTCTGACCGTCCACCTTCTCAGACGTTTGTTATCATCCCCACCCTCCCCCCCCCCCACCCACCCCCAGCCCTGCCTCTGAATTTGCTTCAGATATTTATTGTTTCCAGTTCTGATCAAAGATCATGGACTTGAAATGTGAAGACTTTTTTGAATTCAGCTAATTTCCTGCTTCCTGTTAATTATTATTGATATAGATTATATGCATAAATACTGATTAACTTTTAAATTTTAGTTTAGTGCAATTTATTAAGTTTAGTGGAAATTAGTTCTGAATTTGGGTAGTTTTGCATAGAGGTTGCAGTGATCATTACAGGGTGCTGAGGGATTAGAGTGGGGGTGGTGACGGGCCACAGGATTGTACCCATGGCACTGCCAGCCAACAGCAGCCAAGGCAGAGTTGACAGGGGGAGGATGGTCTATATTAACCAAGTTCAGAATGAACCCAATTCCTGTACATTTCTTCCACAGCGAGAGGACCATAGCTGGACAGGGAGCTCAGGCTGTGAGAATGGTGCCAGATTGAATCTTCACCAACATTTAAAAAAGGAATTTCCTGCAATCAGAATCCAATTCTGTGAATTTACGAACTATTATTTAGAGATTCCCTCCCCCTTATCTGTAACAGTTTTGTTTTACAATTAACTCATTTCCAGATACGTTCCCAAGACTGGATGGACCCAGAGATAAATCTGGCACCAATATGTCACATGAGAAACTGATTGGTAATGATGTTGAAATGTCTGGGCTCGATCAGGTCCACATTCAGATCTTCCTGCATCACAGACATTGAACCAACACCGACAGCGAGTGAGTGAAGTTGAGGATTTTGGATCATGGCTCACCCTGTCCTCCCTGTCGGTGTATCATGTTGTTAAAATGTTGCTTTGACAGAGTTTGTCACCAGATTCTGGTCCCAAACTGATCATCTGCAAATGAAGACCCCACCACCACCCCTTGCTGGTGATTCGATGAGCCTCTTGGAGTTAGGGACATCTCCCCACCAGCAACAGTCACTGAGAATGGCTGGACCAATGTCCTCATGGTTTGTTTTATTTCCAAACACAATCTGGCTCATTTGTTAGATCCTCTCCAATCAGCTACTCCTGGTTCAGGCTGGGATTTGTGGAACCTTCCATCACAATTGGACTAATGTCCCGGAGGAGCCTTCTTGGTGAACTCCCATTCATTCCCTCCACCTCCTGTGACAAGTCCAGATTGGTGGAACCCTTCTGTTCTCCCAATCTGAGATTGGCTGGTTCGATCGCTAGTGTTGACCTTTGATTGGTGGGGATGCTTTCCTTTGTTGAATACTGGTTGTTTTTTCCCCGGGGGCTATTTTGCCCTGCACCTGGATTGGCTGATTCTTGACGATATTCTGAATTTGGGTTGGTTGTTTCTCTCTCGGGTCCAAAATTGAAGACAAGTCCATTTTCCTGTGGCTTGGACTGAGATCCTTTGCTCTGTAAAGTCTGATTGTCCATCACCTCTTCCTGTTCCTGGAACTCGGCTAAAGCTTTAGCTAAAAGGAAAATAAAATAAGAATATCAGACATCACATTTTCTACCTTGAAAGCAAGATAAAGCAATGAAAGATAACAAGACTGCAGCATGGACTTCCACATCAACCCTCTGCCTCACGTCTAATATTCCACATGAACTGACAGAGCTGCCAACCGTTTCAGAGAACAATAGTGTCAGACTGGCATCACGTGGAGGGATGGTGGGGCATGGGGAACACTTCCCGCATTCGAAAGGACATTGAGGATTTAACTTGAAAGTTTTCATGTTTATTGCTCAGGGTTGATGGAAAAGGCGAGTGAGGCATTTTGCGAGTTGCAGAGAATCCATGGACAGGAGGGGCTGAATGGCCTCCATCTTTGTGGTGATCGTTGTATAATATTGTCCTTTACTGGTGCCGGTCACAGTGACTGAATATAATGCCCAGTAAGTACCATAGTCCCTCGGTATCTTACCCATGCTTTGTCTGTACAGTAAAGGAGGAAGCTATACTCTGTATCTAACCCAGTGTTGTACCTGTCCTGGGAGTGTTTGATGGGGACAGTGTAGAGGGAGCTTTACTCTGTATCTAACCCCGTGCTGTACCTGTCCTGGGAGTGTTTGATGGGGACAGTGTCGAGGGAGCTTTACTCTGTATCTAACGCCGTGCTGTACCTGTCCTGGGAGTGTTTGATGGGCACAGTGTAGAGGGAGCTTTACTCTGTATCTAACCCCGTGCTGTACCTGTCCTGGGAGTGTTTGATGGGGACAGTGTCGAGGGAGCTTTACTCTGTATCTAACCCCGTGCTGTACCTGCCCTGGGAGTGTTTGATGGGGACAGTGTAGAGGGAGCTTTACCCTGTATCTAACCCCGTGCTGTACCTGACCTGGGAGTGTTTGATGGGGACAGTGTCGAGGGAGCTTTACTCTGTATCTAACCCCGTGCTGTACCTGCCCTGGGAATGTTTGATGGGGACAGTGTAGAGGGAGCTTAACTCTGTATCTAACCCCGTGCTGTACCTGTCCTGGGAGTGTTTGATGGGGACAGTGTAGAGGGAGGTTTACTCGGTACCTAACCCCGTGCTGTACCTGTCCTGGGAGTGTTTGATGGAGACAGTGCAGAGGGAGCTTTACTCTGTATCTAACCCCGTGCTGTACCTGTCCTGGGAGTGTTTGATGGGAACAGTGTAGAGGGAGCTTTACTCTGTATCTAACCCCGTGCTGTACCTGTCCTGGGAGTGTTTGATGGGGATTGTTCAAACTGAACTGTATAGCTGAGTGTTGGGAAGCTTGTTTCATGGGGGGCGGGGGGGGGGGGGGGGGGGGGGGGTTTATGTGCTGTAATTTTTTTGAAAAAAATTTGCCATAACATACATTTAAAAAAATGATAATCAGAGCAGCTTGTGTTTTGTTTCAGTACAGGGCAGGTACAGCACAGATTGGCTGTCTGTAAATATACAAAACAAATCCCGTTACCAGGCTTTCCCCTCAATCTCGTTTCCATGTTTGGAGTTCACAATTCCAATCACTTTTTTGCCAACTACAGAGAACGTCAAAGATTTCAAGTGAACTTTATTTTCCAATTAAGGGGCAATTTAGCGTGGCCAATCCACCCACATCTTTGGGTTGTGGGGGCGAGTGTTCCCATCAGAATGGGCTTGGACACCGGTTACAGAAAGCAGTGGATTTGGCCCTGTGTGTATTACCTGTCAGGACTCTCCTGCGCTGCGCTGCTTCTGTTGCAAGAGTGTATGAGAGATGAAGAATCCGCTCCCTCTCTCTTTCTCCCGGGTGCAGGGATCGGCATGCGGGGGACCAGCTCTCAGCTACACCGGGACTAAAATTGCAAAGAAATGCAATGTGAACTCATCTCCAGAAAGGGCAGATTCGGATTTGGTTGTGTAGAGAAATCCACCCCGAACCCCAACAAATAACACGTACAGGAACCCTCTCCGAACCCCAATAATAACAGGTACAGCCACCCCCCGAACCCCAATAATAACAGGAGTCCACCCCGAACCCCAATAATCGCAGAAACCCACCCCGAACACCAACAAATAACAGGTACAGGAACCCTCTCCGAACCCCAATAATAACAGGTACAGCCACCCCCCGAACCCCAATAATAACAGGAGTCCACCCCGAACCCCAATAATCGCAGAAACCCACCCCGAACACCAACAAATAACAGGTACAGGAACCCCCCCCGAACCCCAATAATAACAGGAGTCCACCCCGAACCCCAATAATAACAGGTACAGGAACCCACCCCGAACCCCAATAATAACAGGAGTGCACCCCAAACCCCAATAATCACAGGAACCCATCCTGAACCCCAATAATAACAGGAGTCCACCCCGAACCCCAACAAACAGGTACAGGAGTCCACCCCGAACCCCAACAAATAACAGGTACAGGAACCCCCTCCGAACCCCCAAAATAACAAGTACAGGAACCCCCTCCGAACCCCAATAATAACAGGAACCCTCCCCGAACCCCAATAATAACAGGAACACTACCCGAACCCCAATAATAACAGGAACCCCCTCCGAACCCCAATAAAAACAGGAACCCCCTCCGAACCCCAATAATAACAGGTACCCTCCCCGAACCCCAATAATAACAGGAGTCCACCCCGAACCCCAATAATAACAGGAGTCCTCCCCGAACCCCAATAATAACAGGAACCCTTCCCGAACCCCAATAATAACAGGAACCCTTCCCGAACCCCAATAATAACAGGAACCCACCCAGAACCACAATAATAACAGGAACCCACTGCGAACACCAATAATAACAACAGGAACCCACACTGAACCCCAATAATAACAGGCAGAGGAATCCACCTCGAACCTCAATAATAACGGGAACCCTCCCCGAACCGCAATAATAACAGGAACCCTCCCCAAACCCCAATAATAGCAGGTGCAGGAACCCTCCCCGAACCCCAATAATAACAGGAACCCATCGTGATCCCCAATAATAACGGGAACCCTCCCCGAACCCCAATAATAACAGGAACCCTCCCCGAACACCAATAATAACAGGAACCCATCCTGATCCCCAATAATAGCAGGAACCCTCCCCGAACCCCAATAATAGCAGGTGCAGGAACCCTCCCCGAACACCAATAATAACAGGAACCCATCCTGATCCCCAATAATAACGGGAACCCTCCCCGAACCCCAATAATAACAGGAACCCTCCCCGAACACCAATAATAACAGGAACCCATCCTGATCCCCAATAATAACGGGAACCCTCCCCGAACCCCAATAATAACTGGAACCCACCCCGAACCCCAATAATAACAGGAACCCACCCCGAACCCCAATAATAACAGGAGTCCACCCCGAACCACAATAATAACAGGAGTCCACCCCGAACCCCAATAATAACAGGAGTCCACCCAGAACCACAATAATAACAGGAACCCACTTCGAACACCAATAATAACAGGAACCCACACTGAACCCCAATAATAACAGGCAGAGGAATCCACCTCGTACCTCAATAATAACGGGAACCCTCCCCGAACCGCAATAATAACAGGAACCCTCCCCAAACCCCAATAATAACAGGAACCCATCCTGATCCCCAATAATAACGGGAACCCTCCCCGAACCCCAATAATAACAGGAACCCACCCCGAACCCCAATAATAACAGGAACCCTCCCCAATAATAGCAGGTGCAGGAACCCTCCCCGAACCCCAATAATAACAGGAACCCATCGTGATCCCCAATAATAACGGGAACCCTCCCCGAACCCCAATAATAACAGGAACCCTCCCCGAACACCAATAATAACAGGAACCCATCCTGATCCCCAATAATAACAGGAACCCTCCCCGAACCCCAATAATAGCAGGTGCAGGAACCCTCCCCGAACACCAATAATAACAGGAACCCATCCTGATCCCCAATAATAACGGGAACCCTCCCCAAACCCCAATAATAACAGGAACCCACCCCAAACCCCAACAATAACAGGAACCCTCCCCGAACCCCAATAATAACGGGAACCCTCCCCAAACCCCAATAATAACAGGAACCCACCCCGAACCCCAATAATAACAGGAACCCACCCCAAACCCCAATAATAACAGAAACCCACCCCGAACCCCAATAATAACAGGAACCCATCCTGAACCCCAATAATAACAGGAACCCTCCCCAAACCCCAATAATAACAGGAACCCACCCCAAACCCCAATAATAACAGGAACCCACCCCAAACCCCAATAATAACAGGAACCCATCCTGATCCCCAATAATAACGGGAACCCTCCCCGAACCCCAATAATAACAGGAACCCACCCCGAACCCCAATAATAACAGGAACCATCCCCAATAATAGCAGGTGCAGGAACCCTCCCCGAACCCCAATAATAACAGGAACCCATCGTGATCCCCAATAATAACAGGAACCCTCCCCGAACCCCAATAATAACAGGAACCCTCCCCGAACACCAATAATAACAGGAACCCTCCCCGAACACCAATAATAACAGGAACCCATCCTGATCCCCAATAATAACAGGAACCCTCCCCGAACCCCAATAATAGCAGGTGCAGGAACCCTCCCCGAACACCAATAATAACAGGAACCCATCCTGATCCCCAATAATAACGGGAACCCTCCCCGAACCCCAATAATAACAGGAACCCTCCCCGAACCCCAATAATAACAGGAACCCTCCCCAAACCCCAATAATAACAGGAACCCACCCCAAACCCCAATAATAACAGGAACCCTCCCCAAACCCCAACAATAACAGGAACCCTCCCCGAACCCCAATAATAACGGGAACCCTCCCCAAACCCCAATAATAACAGGAACCCACCCCGAACCCCAATAATAACAGAAACCCACCCCGAACCCCAATAATAACAGGAACCCATCCTGAACCCCAATAATAACAGGAACCCTCCCCAAACCCCAATAATAACAGGAACCCACCCCGAACCCCAATAATAACAGGAACCCACCCCAAACCCCAATAATAACAGGAACCCACCCCAAACCCCAATAGTAACAGAGACCCACCCCGAACCCCAATAATAAGAGAAACCCACCCGAACCCCAATAATAACAGGAACCCTCCCCAAACCCCAATAATAGCAGGTGCAGGAACCCTCCCCGAACCCCAATAATAACAGGAACCCATTGTGATCCCCAATAATAACGGGAACCCTCCCCGAACCCCAATAATAACAGGAACCCTCCCTGAACCCCAATAATAACAGAAACCCACCCCGATCCCCAATAATAACAGGAACCCACCTCAAACCCCAATAATAACAGAAACCCACCCGGACCCCAATAATAACAGAAACCCACCCGAACCCCAATAATAACAGGAACGCACCCCAAACCCCAATAATAACAGGAACCCACCCCAAACCCCAATAATAACAGAAACCCACCCGAACCCCAATAATAACAGGAACGCACCCCAAACCCCAATAATAACAGGAACCCACCTCAAACCCCAATAATAACAGAAACCCACCCCGAACCCCAATAATAACAGAAACCCACCCCGAACCCCAATAATAACAGAAACCCACCCGCACCCCAATAATAACAAGGAACCCTCCCCGAACCCCAATAATAACAGGAACCCTCCCCGAACCCCAATAATAACAGGAACCCACCCCAAACCCCAATAATTACAGGAACCCACCCCGAACCCCAATAATAACAGGAACCCACCCCAAACCCCAATAATTACAGGAACCCACCCCAAAAATAACAGGAACCCACCCCGAACCCCAATAATAACAGGAACCCACCCCAAAAATAACAGGAACCCTCCCCGACTTAAGGGCAGCACGGTAGCCTTGTGGATAGCACAATTGCTTCACAGCTCCAGGGTCCCTGGTTCGATTCTGGCTTGGGTCACTGTCTGTGCGGAGTCTGCACATCCTCCCCGTGTGTGCGTGGGTTTCCTCCGGGTGCTCCGGTTTCCTCCCACAGTCCAAAGATGTGCGGGTTAGGTGGATTGGCCATGATAAATTGCCCTTAGTGTCCAAAATTGCCCTTAGTGTTGGGTGGGGTTACTGGGTTATGGGGATAGGGTGGCGGTGTAGACCTTGGGTAGGGTGCTCTTTCCAAGAGCCTGTGCAGACTCGATGGGCCGAATGGCCTCCTTCTGCACTGTAAATTCTATGATAAAACCCCAATAATAACAGGAACAAGAACCCACCCTGAACCCTGGTAACATGAACCGGTTTGGGAGAATGTTAGTTCTGTAGTCTGGGAGGGGGGGGGGGGCTGTGTTTGTCCAGTCATTCATGGAGTGATTTTGATAGTGAGGCGTTTATGGTGTGTGTGCAACCTGGTGGCCAGGTTAGGGGATTGAATTTACCTTCAGATTAAGAAAGAAAATTGGTGTTGTTACAACAGGGATCAGACTACAATTAAACCCAGAAACTAGAACAAAAGAGAGTCAGTCTGAAGCATCAGTGACAAAGAAACCTTCCCGAGAGTGCGTTTGGGGAGGCTAGATATTAGAAAGTATCAAGAGCTCCTGGTTGTCCCTCTCACTATGCATAGTCATACAAACATACATACAAACATATGAACATGGGTACTAGGAGCAGGAGGAGGTTTGACTTTGGGGCCCTCGCATTACCAAACAACTACTTAATATTTCAACACAGTCGGTGAAGTGGTTGCTGCAGACATGACTGTCCCTGGATTGTCCCCCTCCCAGTTGAGAGGGCTAAGATTCAATAATAACTTTCAAAAGGAAATTGGATCAATCCTTGAAAAGGAGAAATCCGTAGGGCAATGCGAGGACAGCAGGGAATGGAATTCATTGGATAGCCCGATAAAAGAGGCAGCACCAGGATAATGGGCCCAATGGCCTCCACCTTGTCTGATTGTGATTCCTCACCTGGTCTTTGCAATCATGGTCTTGATTTTCTCCACTGTTCTTTGCTTCTCCTGCAGTTGCTCTGAGCTGAGAGCCGTCTCCGGATCCACATCGATATATCGGGTTGTTATGACAACTTTACTGGGTTCATACTGTAAGTGAAGTAACTTGTTACATTTTTTGGGCAGCTCCTAAATCAACCAGTCCAAACCATAGAATTTACAGTGCAGAAGGAGGCCATTCAGCCCATCAATTCTGCACTGGCCCAGGGAACGAGCACCCCACTTAAGCCCTCACCTCCACCCTATCTCCGCAGTGCACCAGTTTGTTTCTTCACAGGTCTCACTCACACCCACACCTTTTCCTATTCCCACTCACTCTCTACCTCTCTTATCACTCACTCTATGAGCCTTAACTCACTCTCGCCACTCCCAACTCACTTTAACTCTCTCCCATTCCCAGTCCACTTGTGGCTAGGAGCCTAATTGTATGAACTGGTCCTTCAGTCATTGTTGACCGTGTTCTGTGGCAGTGCCTAATAAATAATGGCATCCGCTGGTCTGTTACTGTGCACACAAATCCCAAGGCCCCAGTGTCAATCTCGTTGCACGAGACCCACCTTAGCTGGGTTCACACCACTAAATGTAGCCCATTGCCTCCTGCTGGTGGGCGTATGTTTCACATGCAGCCAGAACATGGGCCTATCATCAACAAATTCTCACCTCTTTTCTGACAATGCGACTATGTTCATGGGTCTGGCTTTCCGCTCTCACTGGTGGTGCTGGGAGCTTTGCCACCAATTTACTTGATGCAGTTATATTCCGAGTATACGGTGGCTCAGGTGCAGGCGCTGGTTTTGTGGGAGCAGTTGGGGTAATTCCTGGTCTGGACCGAGAGGGTATCACACTGGCAGTGAGGTGGGCACCCGTTGGATGGCAGGTCACTGGTCTGTTGGTCACGAGGGTTGTGGAGTTGAGTTTTGATGCCCCTGTCAATGCTCCTCTCTGACAAGTCAACAAATATGGTTTTAATAAGGACACTGGGAGCGCACGCAGAGTAAAATAAAGAAACAGTTTCATTTACAACACGAGATGTACACGACCTGATAGATTCCAACCGGGTTCTGTTCTGATTGGCAACCTTTCATACAGAGGTTAGTACGGGTCCCCTCCCCTAGCTGGGCAACTCGAATTCCACAAGGATCACGGGAAGATCATCGTTCCCACCCCGTAGACCCCGTGAGGGATATTACAACAGGTCTTAATGTGAAGCCAATTTACTCACTCCCTATCAATTCAAACTTCCTCAATGATCTTGCTTTGGATTAAGAAAATCCAAACCGGGGCAGCACGGTGGCGCAGTGGTTAGCACTGCTGCCTCACGGCGCCGAGGTCCCAGGTTCGAATCCCGGCCCCGGGTCACTGTCCGTGTGGAGTTTGCACATTCTCCCCGTGTTTGCGTGGGTCTCGCCCCCACAACCCAAAGATGTGCAGGGTAGGTGGATTGGCCACGCTAAATTGCCGCTTAATTAGAAAAAATGAATTGGGTACTCTAAATTTATATTTAAAAAAAAAAGAAAACCCAAACCAAGTTGTAAAACATACCCTCTGGTCGCTTCTGTTAACAGGTTTGTGTTGATCCAGTTCAACACTCGACCATTGAAATAACTCGCAGGATTGTGCAAACATTTGGAGAGAATATTGACTGATCTGCAGTCTCTGGTTAGTGGAAGTTATGGTAGTTATAGGAAGTCTCTGTGGTTATCAGAAGTTATGGTAGTTATAGGAAGTCTCTGTGGTTATCGGAAGTTATGGTAGTTATAGGAAGTCTCTGTGGTTATCAAACGTTATGGTAGTTATAGGAAGTCTCTGTGGTTATCGGAAGTTATGGTAGTTATAGGAAGTCTCTGTGGTTATCGGAAGTTATGGTAGTTATAGGAAGTCTCTGTGGTTATCGGAAGTTATGGTAGTTATAGGAAGTCTCTGTGGTTATCAAACGTTATGGTAGTTATAGGAAGTCTCTGTGGTTATCGGAAGTTATGGTAGTTATAGGAAGTCTCTGTGGTTATCGGAAGTTATGGTAGTTATAGGAAGTCTCTGTGGTTATCGGAAGTTATGGTAGTTATAGGAAGTCTCTGTGGTTATCGGAAGTTATGGTAGTTATAGGAAGTCTGTGGTTATCAGAAGTTATGGTAGTTATAGGAAGTTTCTTTGGTTATCGAACGTTATGGTAGTTATAGGAAGTCTCTGTGGTTATCGGAAGTTATGGTAGTTATAGGAAGTCTCTGTGGTTATCGGAAGTTATGGTAGTTATAGGAAGTTTCTGTGGTTATTGGAAGTTATGGTAGTTATAGGAAGTCTGCGGTTATCGGAAGTTATGGTATTTATAGGAAGTCTCTGTGGTTATCGGAAGGTACATTAACCTGCTGCTTCGACATGATCTCAAAGCTTGAACAATATAATTGTGTAGAAACCTCAGCCACTGGGAACAGGAGGAACCCGAGAGTTCCAGCTGCTCACTAAGTATTCCCGATGGAATAGTGTCAGCACAGAATGGAGAGACACTGCAATCATCCTGTTAGCGAATGTTAACCAAGGTCATACTCACTGGTGACACAGTCACACCTCTTTGGGGCGGGATACTTGTCTTGGGCCGGTCCTGACGATGAGCTTCCCGGTGTCGCTTCATTCGTTCCAGCTGTTCTTCTGCACTCATCTTTCCTTTTCTGCGAATACCTTCAGCTGTCAGCGGCCGTTGGCTCTGGCATCACAGAGGCAGAAGAAGTGTCACACCCCAGACTTTACTCTTTGCTTTCAATGACTCTCAGACCTTTCACTTTCTTATTGTGGAGTCTGTGACAAGAACTGTTTCATCAGCTCCCCACAAGATGAGGGCAGGAGAGTAACATCAGGGAGGATTCTGGTGGAGTTGATTATTGGGTAATCACAGATTGAAGATAAATGGGGGAGATGAAGAGATTTTTTAAAAAACGTTTTTTTAAATGAGTTGTTGTGATTTGGAAGGTGCTCCTCTGGAAGCAGATTCATCAGGAACGTTCAGAAGAGGGATTTAGGCAGAAGAGGTTGAGATAAGGGGAGGCAGTGGCTCAGTGGTATTGTCACTGGACTGTTAATCCAGAGACCCAGAGTCCTGCTCTGCGGTCCTGGGTTCGAATCCCACCAGGGCAGATGGTGAAATTTGAATTCAATAAAAATCTGGAATTAAAGGTCTAATGATGGCCATGAAACCATTGCCGATTGTCATAGAAACCCATCTGGTTCACTAGTGTCCTTTAGGGGAGGAAATCTGCCGTCCTTACCCGGTCTGGCCTACATGTGACTCCGGACCCACAGCTTTGTGTTTCACTCTTAAATACCCTCGGGGATGGGCAATAAATGCCGGCCCAGCCCAGCGACGACGCAAGAACGAATAAAGGAAAAACAAAATACCTTATAGTTTGAACTTGTCTGTGGACTGCCCTGGACGTCAGCGTTCCTCTCCCCCTGGACGTCAGCGTTCCTCTCCCCCTGGACGTCAGCGTTCCTCTCCCCCTGGACGTCAGCGTTCCTCTCCCCCTGGACGTCAGCGTTCCTCTCCCCCTGGACGTCAGCGTTCCTCTCCCCCTGGACGTCAGCGTTCCTCTCCCCCTGTGGGTGCTTCTGTTCGGATTGGTTTGGTGGAGAAACTGTTTCAGAATGATTGCAATGTAACACTTGAGGGAGTGGTGGTCTGCACGGGACATCATCCAGAACCTTCACGACACAGCACAAAAATAACAAAGAATAGAATTAAACAGAACAACCCCAGCGATTTAGCCCTGTGCTAAACAGCCCCGAACAACCCCACCTTCGCCAAATATCCTCAGCCTCACCTATCCCTAAACCCTCAAATCCATCTACCCACCTTGCCTCCATTGCGCTCAACCCCAGCGACCTATCCTTTGCCTAAGTCCGTCCATTTCATTTATACAGCTTCTTGCTGTACCCTTGAACCTCACCTACCTTCACACAAACGCAATAAATCCTGTTGTCAATAACCAGTAACCAATAATCGCTGACTGAAGGTTTGGGAAGCAGTCAATCGTTCAAGCACTGGTTTCACGCACCTGTTCATGGGGCAGCGACTGCCTGGAGGTTGAAGATGGCTGTGGTGTTAGTCCAAATGGAGTTTGCAGGGAGTCACTCTGAACTTCAGAGAGATGTTCTAGGACAGGGGAGGTTTGAAATGACATTACGGAGGATGGGGAGGAAATAAAAACATAAATCATCGGTTAAAAAGGGATTAAAAAAAAACAACAATATTTCCACAACATTCAACATAGCGCATGTATCAATCAATGGAGTCAGTGTGTGTGGGACCTCTACCCCAGTGAGAGTCAGTGTGTGTGGGACCCGGACCCCAGTGAGAGTCAGTGTGTGTGGGACCCGGACCCCAGTGAGAGTCAGTGTGTGTGGGACCCGGACCCCAGTGAGAGTCAGTGTGTGTGGGACCCGTACCCCAGTGAGAGTCAGTGTGTGTGGGACCCGTACCCCAGTGAGAGTCAGTGTGTGTGGGACCCGTACCCCAGTGAGAGTCAGTGTGTGTGGGACCCGGCCCCCAGTGAGAGTCAGTGAGTGTGGGACCCGGACCCCAGTGAGAGTCAGTGTGTGTGGAACCCGTACCCCAGAGAGAGTCAGTGTGTGTGGGACCCGTACCCCAGTGAGAGTCAGTGTGTGTAGAACCCGTACCCCAGAGAGAGTCAGTGTGTGTGGGACCCGTACCCCAGTGAGAGTCAGTGTGTGTGGGACCTCTACCCCAGTGAGAGTCAGTGTGTGTGGAACCCGTACCCCAGTGAGAGTCAGTGTGTGTGGAACCCGTACCCCAGTGAGAGTCAGTGTGTGTGGGACCTCTACCCCAGAGAGAGTCAGTGTGTGTGGGACCCGTACCCCAGTGAGAGTCAGTGTGTGTGGGACCCGTACCCCAGTGAGAGTCAGTGTGTGTGGGACCCGTACCCCAGTGAGAGTCAGTGTGTGTGGGACCCGTACCCCAGTGAGAGTCAGTGTGTGTGGGACCTCTACCCCAGAGAGAGTCAGTGTGTGTGGGACCCGTACCCCAGTGAGAGTCAGTGTGTGTGGGACCCGTACCCCAGTGAGAGTCAGTGTGTGTGGGACCCGTACCCCAGTGAGAGTCAGTGTGTGTGGGACCCGGACCCCAGTGAGAGTCAGTGTGTGTGGGACCCGTACCCCAGTGAGAGTCAGTGTGTGTGGAACCCGTACCCCAGTGAGAGTCAGTGTGTGTGGGACCCGTACCCCAGTGAGAGTCAGTGAGTGTGGGACCCGTACCCCAGTGAGAGTCAGTGTGTGTGGGACCCGTACCCCAGTGAGAGTCAGTGTGTGTGGGACCCGGCCCCCAGTGAGAGTCAGTGAGTGTGGGACCCGGACCCCAGTGAGAGTCAGTGTGTGTGGGACCCGGCCCCCAGTGAGAGTCAGTGTGTGTGGGACCCGTACCCCAGTGAGAGTCAGTGAGTGTGGGACCCGGACCCCAGTCAGAGTCTGTGTGTGTGGGACCCGTACCCCAGTGAGAGTCAGTGTGTGTGGGACCCGTATCCCAGTGAGAGTCAGTGTGTGTGGAACCCGTACCCCAGTGAGAGTCAGTGTGTGTGGAACCCGTACCCCAGTGAGAGTCAGTGTGTGGGGGACCCGTACCCCAGTGAGAGTCAGTGTGTGGAACCCGTACCCCAGTGAGAGTCAGTGTGTGTGGGACCCGTACCCCAGTGAGAGTCAGTGTGTGTGGAACCCGTACCCCAGTGAGAGTCGGTGTGTGTGGGACCCGTACCCCTGTGAGAGTCAGTGTGTGTGGGACCCGTACCCCAGTGAGAGTCAGTGTGTGTGGGACCCATACCCCAGTGAGAGTCAGTGTGTGGGGGACCCATACCCCAGTGAGAGTCAGTGTGTGTGGAACCCATACCCCAGTGAGAGTCAGTGTGTGTGGAACCCATACCCCAGTGAGAGTCAGTGTGTGTGGAACCCGTACCCCAGTGAGAGTCAGTGTGTGTGGAACCCGTACCCCAGTGAGAGTCAGTGTGTGTGGAACCCGTACCCCAGTGAGAGTCAGTGTGTGTGGAACCCGTACCCCAGTGAGAGTCAGTGTGTGTGGGACCCGTCCCCAGTCAGAGTCAGGATGACTTGACAAATTTACAGTCATCGAGGTCTGTAGCACAGAAAAGGCTCTTCAGCCCCTCCCACCTGCGCTGGTCAGAAACCCGGGCCCGAGTATTCTAATCCCATTTCCCAGCACTCGGCCCATAGCCCTGTGTTGCCCGACATCGCTGCTGCACATCTAAATACTTTTAACAAAACATTTAGAGTACCTAATCGTTTTTCTTGGTGGTCATTTCAATCAGTCTGGGTCTGGGTGGTCAGTTTCCAATCAGTCTGGGTCTGGGTGGTCAGTTTCCAATCAGTCTGGGTCTGGGTGGTCAGTGTCCAGTCAGTCTGGGTCTGGGTGGTCAGTGTCCAGTCAGTCTGGGTCTGGCTGGTCAGTGTCCAGTCTGGGTGGTCAGTCTATTGCTGGCCAAGTCTGTATTCAGGACTGCTGGTTTGATACCTGGTTGTTGAGTTGATCCTATTGCATCCTGGAAGCTCTTCCTGTTGCTGCTCAGGCCCAGGATCATATCCTCGATCATCCAGACATCACGCTGGGCCTCTCCTCGCTCCTGATTGGTTAACGGTGACATACGTATCAGAAAAAGTGCAGTTATTTTGCCAAATAACCAATCACCTCTTGTAAAAGTGAAACGTTATCAGATGATCCCTCTCCATTCTTATCTACCAATCATATGGACTGATTCCAATCCTCCAATCACAGGAACTGATTCCAATCCACCAATCACATGGACTGATTCTAATCCTCCAATCACAGGGACTGATCCTAATCTACCAATCACACGGATACTTTCTAATCTACCAATCACATGGACTGATTCTAATCCTCCAATCACAGGGACCGATTCTTATCTACCAATTACATGGACTGATTGTAATACGTAGATACATAGACGATAGGAGCAGGAGGAGGCCTTTTGGCCCCTCGAGCCTGCTCCGCCATTCATCACCATCATGGCTGATCATCCAACTCAACAGCCTAATCCTGCTTTCTCCCCATAGCCTTTGATCCCATTCGCCCCAAGTGCTGTATCCAGCCGCCTCTTGAATATATTCAATGTTTTAGCATCAACTACTTCCTGTGGTAATGAATCCCACAGGCTCACCACTCTCTGTGTGAAGAAATGTCTCCTTATCTCTGTCCGAAATGGTTTACCCCGAATCCTCAGACTGTGACCCCTGGTTCTGGACACACCCATCATTGGTAACATCTTCCTGCATCTACCCTGTCTAGTCCTGTTAGAATTTAATAAGTTTCTACAAGATCCTCCCTCATTCTTCTGAACTCCACGAGAACAATCCCAACCGAGTCAATCTCTCCTCCTATGACAGTCCCGCCATCCCTGGAATCAGTCTGGTAAACCTTCGCTGCACTCCCTCGAGAGCAAGAACATCCTTCCTCAGAGAAGGAGACCAAAACTGCACACAATACTCCAGGTGTGGCCTCACCAAGGCCCTGTGTAATTGCAGCAAGACATCCCTGCTTCTGTACTCGAAACCTCTCGCGATGAAGGCCAACATACCATTAGCCTTCTTTACCGCCTGCTGCACCTGAATGCTTACCTTCAGCGACTGGTGTACGAGGACACCCAGGTCCCGCTGCACACTCCCCTCTCCCAATTTACAACCATTCAGGTAGGAATCTGCCTTCCTGTTTTTGCTTCCAAAATGAATAACCTCACACTTATCCAAATTATACTGCATCTGCCATTGAATCTACCAATCACACGGGCAGTCCATGTAATCTACCAATCACATGGACCGATTCCAATCCACCAATCACACGGACTAATTCAAATCCTCCAATCACAGGGACTGATTCTAATCCACCAATCACACGGACTGATTCCAATCCACCAATCACAGGGACTGATTCCAATCTACCAATCACACGGACTAATTCAAATCCTCCAATCACAGGGACTGATTCTAATCCACCAATCACAGGGACTGATTCCAATCTACCAATCACACGGACTAATTCAAATCCTCCAATCACAGGGACTGATTCTAATCCACCAATCACATGGACTGATTCCAATCCACCAATCACAGGGACTGATTCCAATCTACCAATCACACGGACTGATTCCAAGCTACCAATCACACGTCTCTGCTAAATTTATCAATCAAATTTACCCAGTTTAATCAGCCAATCTCATTCCATAACCCAATCACTGGGTCAGAATCCTGGAAGTCCCTCCCTAACCGCACGATGGGTGTACCTACCCCCACACGCGATTATCCCTCCCCCCGGAAACCAGTTGGTTTCGCACCGGGCCGCTCGGAGAACCGGCGAGCGGCGATTCTCCGGCCCGGATGGGCCGAGCGGCCGCTACGACACGACAGGTTCCCGCCGGTGCCGTCCACCCCTGGTCGCTGCCGGCGGGAACTCTGCGGGAACGCTGGGGGGGTGGCCTGTGGGGGGGGGGGGGTGGCCTGTGGGGGGGGGGAAGGGGGGCTCCTTCACTGGGGTGGCCTCCGATGGGGTCTGGCCCGCGATCGGGGCCCACTGATCGGTGGGCCGGCCTCTTCTCCCCGGGCCTACCTCCTTCCCCGTGTGGCCCCAGAACACCGGCGCATTTTGGTGAGGGGCCGGCGTGCGTAAGATGTTCCCCACGCATGTGCAGGATGGCGCGGCCCAACTGCGCATGCGCGGGTTGGCACGGCGCACATTTGGTGCCGCGTAAGGACGCTGGAGCGGCGTGTGGGGGCCAGAATAGGTCGTGCCCGGGCCCTGTTTGCGCCACCGTGAAACGCGACGGCCTTCACTACGGCGCGAACACTCGGCCTCAATACCGGAGAATCGCCCCCAACATATTTCGTAATCTGGTGAAATGGTGTGTGTGTATATGCGTGTGTATAGATGTGTGTGTGTGTGTATATGCGTGTGTATAGATGTGTGTGTCTGTGTGTATATGCGTGTGTATAGATGTGTGTGTCTGTGTGTATATGCGTGTGTATAGATGTGTGTGTGTATATGCGTGTGTATAGATGTGTGTGTCTGTGTGTATATGCGTGTGTATAGATGTGTGTGTGTATATGCGTGTGTAGAGATGTGTGTGTGTATATGCGTGTGTATAGATGTGTGTGTGTGTATATGCGTGTGTATAGATGTGTGTGTGTATATGCGTGTGTATAGATGTGTGTGTGTATATGCGTGCTTATAGATGTGTGTGTATATGCGTGTGTATAGATGTGTGTGTGTATATGCGTGTGTATAGATGTGTGTGTGTGTATATGCGTGTGTATAGATATTGTGTTTATATGCGTGTGTATAGATAGTGTGTTTATATGCATGTGTATAGATGTGTGTGTTTGTATATGCGTGTGTATAGATGTGTGTGTGTATATGCGTCTGTATAGATGTGTGTGTGTGTAGATGCGTGTGTATAGATGTGTGTGTGTGTATATGCGTGTGTATAGATATTGTGTTTATATGCGTGTGTATAGATGTGTGTGTGTATGCGTGTGTATAGATGTGTGTGTGTGTATATGCGTGTGTATAGATGTGTGTGTGTGTATATGCGTGTGTATAGATGTGTGTGTGTGTATAGATGTGTGTGTGTGTATATGCGTGTGTATAGATGTGTGTGTGTGTATATGCATGTGTATAGATGTGTGTGTGTGTATATGCGTGTGTATAGATGTGTGTGTGTGTATATGCGTGTGTATAGATGTGTGTGTGTATATGCGTGTGTATAGATGTGTGTGTGTATGCGTGTGTATAGATGTGTGTGTGTGTGTATATGCGTGTGTATAGATGTGTGTGTGTGTATATGCGTGTGTATAGATGTGTGTGTATGCATGTGTATAGATGTGTGTGTGTGTATATGCGTGTGTATAGATGTGTGTGTGTGTATATGCGTGTGTATAGATGTGTGTGTGTATATGCGTGTGTATAGATGTGTGTGTGTGTATATGCGTGTGTATAGTTGTGTGTGTGTATATGCGTGTGTATAGATGTGTGTGTGTGTATATGCGTGTGTATAGATGTGTGTGTGTGTATATGCGTCTGTATAGATGTGTGTGTGTGTATGCGTGTGTATAGATGTGTGTGTGTGTATATGTGTGTGTATAGATGTGTGTGTGTGTATATGCGTGTGTATAGATGTGCGTGTGTGTATATGCGTGTGTATAGATGTGTGTGTGTATATGCGTGTGTATAGATGTGAGTGTGTGTATATGTGTGTGTATAGATGTGTGTGTGTATATGCGTGTGTATAGATGTGTGTGTGTATATGCGTGTGTATAGATGTGTGTGTGTGTATATGCGTGTGTATAGATGTGTGTGTGTGTATATGCGTGTGTATAGATGTGTGTGTGTATATGCGTGTGTATAGATGTGTGTGTGTATATGCGTGTGTATAGATGTGTGTGTGTGTATATGCGTGTGTATAAATGTGTGTGTGTGTATGCATGTGTATAGATGTGTGTGTGTGTATATGCGTGTGTATAGATGTGTGTGTGTGTATAGATTGTGTGTGTATATGCGTGTGTATAGATGTGTGTGTGTATATGCGTGTGTATAGATGTGTGTGTGTATGCGTGTGTATAGATGTGTGTGTGTGTATATGCGTGTGTATAGATGTGTGTGTGTATATGCGTGTGAATAGATGTGTGTGTGTGTGTATATGTGTGTATAGATGTGTGTGTCTGTGTGTATATGCGTGTGTATAGATGTGTGTGTGTATATGCGTGCTTATAGATGTGTGTGTGTATATGCGTGTGTATAGATGTGTGTGTGTATATGCGTGTGTATAGATGTGTGTGTGTATATGCGTGCTTATAGATGTGTGTGTGTATATGCGTGTGTATAGATGTGTGTGTGTATATGCGTGTGTATAGATGTGTGTATATGCGTGTGTATAGATGTTTGTGTGTGTATATGCGTGTGTATAGATGTGTGTGTGTGTATATGCGTGTGTATAGATGTGTGTGTGTGTATATGCGTGTATATAGATATTGTGTTTATATGCGTGAGTATAGATAGTGTGTTTATATGCATGTGTATAGATGTGTGTGTGTATATGCGTGTGTATAGATTGTGTGTGTATATGCGTGTGTATAGATGTGTGTGTGTATATGCGTGCGTATAGATGTATGTGTGTGTATGCGTGTGTATAGATGTGTGTGTGTATATGCGTGTGTATAGATGTGTGTGTGTATATGCGTGTGTATAGATGTGTGTGTATATGCGTGTGTATAGATGTGTGTGTGTGTATATGCGTGTGTATAGATGTGTGTGTGTGTATATGCGTGTGTATAGATGTGTGTGTGTGTATAGATGTGTGTGTGTGTATATGCGTGTGTATAGATGTGTGTGTGTGTATATGCATGTGTATAGATGTGTGTGTGTGTATATGCGTGTGTATAGATGTGTGTGTGTGTATATGCGTGTGTATAGATGTGTGTGTGTGTATATGCGTGTGTATAGATGTGTGTGTGTATGCGTGTGTATAGATGTGTGTGTGTGTGTATATGCGTGTGTATAGATGTGTGTGTGTGTATATGCGTGTGTATAGATGTGTGTGTATGCATGTGTATAGATGTGTGTGTGTGTATATGCGTGTGTATAGATGTGTGTGTGTGTATATGCGTGTGTATAGATGTGTGTGTGTATATGCGTGTGTATAGATGTGTGTGTGTGTATATGCGTGTGTATAGTTGTGTGTGTGTATATGCGTGTGTATAGATGTGTGTGTGTGTATATGCGTGTGTATAGATGTGTGTGTGTGTATATGCGTCTGTATAGATGTGTGTGTGTATATGCGTGCTTATAGATGTGTGTGTATATGCGTGTGTATAGATGTGTGTGTGTATATGCGTGTGTATAGATGTGTGTGTGTGTATATGCGTGTGTATAGATATTGTGTTTATATGCGTGTGTATAGATAGTGTGTTTATATGCATGTGTATAGATGTGTGTGTTTGTATATGCGTGTGTATAGATGTGTGTGTGTATATGCGTCTGTATAGATGTGTGTGTGTGTAGATGCGTGTGTATAGATGTGTGTGTGTGTATATGCGTGTGTATAGATATTGTGTTTATATGCGTGTGTATAGATGTGTGTGTGTATGCGTGTGTATAGATGTGTGTGTGTGTATATGCGTGTGTATAGATGTGTGTGTGTGTATATGCGTGTGTATAGATGTGTGTGTGTGTATAGATGTGTGTGTGTGTATATGCGTGTGTATAGATGTGTGTGTGTGTATATGCATGTGTATAGATGTGTGTGTGTGTATATGCGTGTGTATAGATGTGTGTGTGTGTATATGCGTGTGTATAGATGTGTGTGTGTATATGCGTGTGTATAGATGTGTGTGTGTATGCGTGTGTATAGATGTGTGTGTGTGTGTATATGCGTGTGTATAGATGTGTGTGTGTGTATATGCGTGTGTATAGATGTGTGTGTATGCATGTGTATAGATGTGTGTGTGTGTATATGCGTGTGTATAGATGTGTGTGTGTGTATATGCGTGTGTATAGATGTGTGTGTGTATATGCGTGTGTATAGATGTGTGTGTGTGTATATGCGTGTGTATAGTTGTGTGTGTGTATATGCGTGTGTATAGATGTGTGTGTGTGTATATGCGTGTGTATAGATGTGTGTGTGTGTATATGCGTCTGTATAGATGTGTGTGTGTGTATGCGTGTGTATAGATGTGTGTGTGTGTATATGTGTGTGTATAGATGTGTGTGTGTGTATATGCGTGTGTATAGATGTGCGTGTGTGTATATGCGTGTGTATAGATGTGTGTGTGTATATGCGTGTGTATAGATGTGAGTGTGTGTATATGTGTGTGTATAGATGTGTGTGTGTATATGCGTGTGTATAGATGTGTGTGTGTATATGCGTGTGTATAGATGTGTGTGTGTGTATATGCGTGTGTATAGATGTGTGTGTGTGTATATGCGTGTGTATAGATGTGTGTGTGTATATGCGTGTGTATAGATGTGTGTGTGTATATGCGTGTGTATAGATGTGTGTGTGTGTATATGCGTGTGTATAAATGTGTGTGTGTGTATGCATGTGTATAGATGTGTGTGTGTGTATATGCGTGTGTATAGATGTGTGTGTGTGTATAGATTGTGTGTGTATATGCGTGTGTATAGATGTGTGTGTGTATATGCGTGTGTATAGATGTGTGTGTGTATGCGTGTGTATAGATGTGTGTGTGTGTATATGCGTGTGTATAGATGTGTGTGTGTATATGCGTGTGAATAGATGTGTGTGTGTGTGTATATGTGTGTATAGATGTGTGTGTCTGTGTGTATATGCGTGTGTATAGATGTGTGTGTGTATATGCGTGCTTATAGATGTGTGTGTGTATATGCGTGTGTATAGATGTGTGTGTGTATATGCGTGTGTATAGATGTGTGTGTGTATATGCGTGCTTATAGATGTGTGTGTGTATATGCGTGTGTATAGATGTGTGTGTGTATATGCGTGTGTATAGATGTGTGTATATGCGTGTGTATAGATGTTTGTGTGTGTATATGCGTGTGTATAGATGTGTGTGTGTGTATATGCGTGTGTATAGATGTGTGTGTGTGTATATGCGTGTATATAGATATTGTGTTTATATGCGTGAGTATAGATAGTGTGTTTATATGCATGTGTATAGATGTGTGTGTGTATATGCGTGTGTATAGATTGTGTGTGTATATGCGTGTGTATAGATGTGTGTGTGTATATGCGTGCGTATAGATGTATGTGTGTGTATGCGTGTGTATAGATGTGTGTGTGTATATGCGTGTGTATAGATGTGTGTGTGTATATGCGTGTGTATAGATGTGTGTGTATATGCGTGTGTATAGATGTGTGTGTGTGTATATGCGTGTGTATAGATGTGTGTGTGTGTATATGCGTGTGTATAGATGTGTGTGTGTGTATAGATGTGTGTGTGTGTATATGCGTGTGTATAGATGTGTGTGTGTGTATATGCATGTGTATAGATGTGTGTGTGTGTATATGCGTGTGTATAGATGTGTGTGTGTGTATATGCGTGTGTATAGATGTGTGTGTGTGTATATGCGTGTGTATAGATGTGTGTGTGTATGCGTGTGTATAGATGTGTGTGTGTGTGTATATGCGTGTGTATAGATGTGTGTGTGTGTATATGCGTGTGTATAGATGTGTGTGTATGCATGTGTATAGATGTGTGTGTGTGTATATGCGTGTGTATAGATGTGTGTGTGTGTATATGCGTGTGTATAGATGTGTGTGTGTATATGCGTGTGTATAGATGTGTGTGTGTGTATATGCGTGTGTATAGTTGTGTGTGTGTATATGCGTGTGTATAGATGTGTGTGTGTGTATATGCGTGTGTATAGATGTGTGTGTGTGTATATGCGTCTGTATAGATGTGTGTGTGTGTATGCGTGTGTATAGATGTGTGTGTGTGTATATGTGTGTATAGATGTGTGTGTGTGTATATGCGTGTGTATAGATGTGCGTGTGTGTATATGCGTGTGTATAGATGTGTGTGTGTATATGCGTGTGTATAGATGTGTGTGTGTGTATATGTGTGTGTATAGATGTGTGTGTGTATATGCGTGTGTATAGATGTGTGTGTGTATATGCGTGTGTATAGATGTGTGTGTGTGTATATGCGTGTGTATAGATGTGTGTGTGTGTATATGCGTGTGTATAGATGTGTGTGTGTATATGCGTGTGTATAGATGTGTGTGTGTATATGCGTGTGTATAGATGTGTGTGTGTATATGCGTGTGTATAAATGTGTGTGTGTGTATGCATGTGTATAGATGTGTGTGTGTGTATATGCGTGTGTATAGATGTGTGTGTGTGTATAGATTGTGTGTGTATATGCGTGTGTATAGATGTGTGTGTGTATATGCGTGTGTATAGATGTGTGTGTGTATGCGTGTGTATAGATGTGTGTGTGTGTATATGCGTGTGTATAGATGTGTGTGTGTATATGCGTGTGAATAGATGTGTGTGTGTGTGTATATGTGTGTATAGATGTGTGTGTGTATATGCATGTGTATAGATGTGTGTGTATATGCGTGTGTATAGATGTGTGTGTATATGCGTGTGTATAGATGTGTGTGTGTATATGCGTGTGTATAGATGTGTGTGTGTGTATATGCGTGTGTATAGATGTGTGTGTGTGTATATGCGTGTGTATAGATGTGTGTGTGTGTATATGCGTGTGTATAGATGTGTGTGTGTGTATATGCGTGTGTATAGATGTGTGTGTGTGTATATGCGTGTGTATAGATGTGTGTGTGTGTATATGCGTGTGTATAGATGTGTGTGTGTGTATATGCGTGTGTATAGATGTGTGTGTGTGTGTATGCGTGTGTATAGATGTGTGTGTGTATATGCGTGTGTATAGGTGTGTGTGTGTGTATATGCGTGTGTATAGATGTGTGTGTGTATGCGTGTGTATAGATGTGTGTGTGTGTATGTGTGTGTGTGTGTATGCGTGTGTATAGATGTGTGTGTGTGTATATGCGTGTGTATAGATGTGTGTGTGTATATGTGTCTGTGTGTATGCGTGTGTATAGATGTGTGTGTGTATGCGTGTGTACAGATGTGTGTGTGTGTATGTGTGTGTGTGTGTATGCGTGTGTATAGATGTGTGTGTGTGTGTATGCGTGTGTATAGATGTGTGTGTGTGTATATGCGTGTGTATAGTTGTGTGTGTGTATATGCGTGTGTATAGATGTGTGTGTGTGTGTATGCGTGTGTATAGATGTGTGTGTGTGTGTATGCGTGTGTATAGATGTGTGTGTGTGTGTATGCGTGTGTATAGATGTGTGTGTGTATATGTGTACGTATCTATGTCACACACCGAGAGAAACATCAGCTGCTGCTGGAGGATATTCAATGAAATAGAAATTCGCTCTTGGGTCTGGAACCTGTTGGTCTCCAGGGCAGAGTTACCCCCGACTGGGTGTTGCAGACCGGAACATTCTAAAGCCAGGGCTTCGTGCTGAGGGATGCAGTGAAGTTCGGGGTAGGGGCTGCAGGGGGCAATGGGGGAAGGTCACGGTCTCAGACCCAGTTGGTTAGTTCAGCAGGGCACAGTGAACGGTGTAAATCCCTCGTATTGAGATCTCTCGGAGAGTCACAGTCTGTCCGGGCAGAACAGGAACTGGGTTCCGTTCTCAGTAATGTTCAATATAAACTGTGAGGAGCAAATATTGCAACTGGTTTGGAATAAAGTGTCTTTTAAGGGAAACAAATATATGTGGGTGTGTCTGTGTGAGGGTCTGTGTGTGGGTCTATGTGTGGGTCTATGTGTGGGTGTGTCTGAGTGAGGGTGTCTGTGTGGGTGTGTGTGTGGGTCTATGTGTGGGTCTATGTGTGGGTGTGTCTGAGTGAGGGTCTCTGTGTGGGTGGGTGTTGTGGGGGTGTCTGTGTGACGGTCTCTGTGTGGGGGTGTCTGTGTGACGGTCTCTGTGTGGGGGTGTCTGAGTGAGGGTCTGATGTGGGTGTGTGTTGCGGGGTGTCAGGGCAAGGATCTCTGTGAGGGTATCTGTGTGGGTGTGTGTTGTGGGATGTCAGGGCGAGGGTCTCTGTGAGGGTCTCTGTGTGGGTGTGTGTTGTGGGGTTGTCTGAGTGAGGGTGTTTGTGTCTGAATGAGGGTCTCTGTGTGGGTGGGTGTTGTGTGTGTGTTTGTTGTGGGGTTGGCAGGGTGAGGGTGTGGGTGTGGGTGTGTTTTGTGTGGTGTCAGGGTGAGGGTCTCTTTGAGGATCTCTGTGTGGGTGGGTGTTGTGTGGCTGTGTGAGGGGCTGTGTGAGGGTCTGTGTGTGGGTGTGTGTGAGTGAGGGTCTGTGTGTGGGTGTGTCTGAGTGAGGGTCTGTGTGTGTGTGTGTGTGTGTGTTGTGGGGGTGTCTGTGTGAGGGTCTGTGTGTGGGTCTGTTCTGTGTGTGTGTGTTGTGGGGTGTCTGTGTGAGGGTCTGTGTGTGGGTATGTCTGAGTGAGTGCCTCTGTGTGGGTGGGTGTTGGGTGTGAGGGTGAGGGTCCCTGTGAGGGTCTCTGTGTGGGTAGGTGTTGGGTGTGAGGGTGAGGGTCTGTGAGGGTCTCTGTGTGGGTGTGTGTTGTGAGGGTGTCTGGGTGAGGGTCTCTGTGTGGGTGGGTGTTGTGCGGGTGTCTGTGTGAGGGTCTCTGTGTGGGTGTGTGTTGTGGGGGTGTCTGGGTGAGGGTCTGTGGGTGTGTGTGGGTGTCTGAGTGAGGGTCTCTGTGTGGGTCTGTTCTGTGTGTGTGTGTGTTGTGGGGTGTCTGTGTGAGGGTCTGTGTGTGGGTGTGTCTGAGTGAGTGTCTCTGTGTGGGTGGGTGTTGGGTGTGAGGGTCTCTGTGAGGATCTCTGTGTGGGTGTGTGTTGTGGGGTGTCAGGGTGAGGGTCTCTTTGAGGGTCTCTGTGTGGGTGTTTGTTGTTGGGGTGTCTGGGTGAGGGTATCTGTGTGGGTGTGAGTTGTGGGGGTGTCTGTGCGAGGGTCTTTGTGTGGGTGTGTCTGAGTGAGGGTCTCCATGGGGGTCTCTGTGAGGGTGTGTGTTGTGGGGTGTCAGGGTGAGGGTGTCTTTGGGGGTCTCTGTGTGGGTGGGTGTTGTGGGGGTGTCTTGGTGAGGGTCTCTGTGTGGGTATGAGTTGTGGGGGTGTCTGGGTGAGGGTCTCTGTGTGGGTGGGTGTTGTGGTGTGTCTGGGTGAGGGTCTCTGTGTGGGTGTGTGCTGTGGGGTGTCTGGGTGAGGGTCTCTGTGTGGGTGTGTGTTGTGGGGGTGTCTGAGTGAGGGTCTCTGTGTGGGTGTAAGTTGTGGGGGTGTCTGGGTGAGGGTCTCTGTGTGGGTGTGAGTTGTGGGGGTGTCTGGGTGAGGGTCTCTGTGTGGGTGTGTGTTGTGGGGGTGTCTGAGTGAGATACTGATGAACCCCACTGTCTGTTTTCAATCAGAGACCCAGGAAGCCGGTGCTTAGTCCCGGATCCAGTTCACAAATGAATAGATGCAATTGTACACGGTACCTGTGGAGACCCGTATCGTGTGAGCAGCTCTCGACTGGACCGGAATCTCTGCAGCTCATTCTCCAAGAATTCATATTCATTCCAGGATTGTTCTATTTCCTGCCTCAGAACAGAAATAGGTTTCAGCATTTTGAATATGAGAGAACTTGTGAATATTCAGGCAGACACCTGACAAAACGAGGTGGATGTCACGAAAATGCATTTTCAGCACTACCTGTGGGCTTTCAGCACCCAGTGAGGGCCTTCAGCACCCAGTGTGGGCCTTCAGCACCCAGTGTGGGCCTTCAGCACCCAGTGTGGGCCTTCAGCACCCAGTGTGGGCCTTCAGCACCAGTGTGGGCCTTCAGCACCCAGTGTGGGCCTTCAGCACCCAGTGTGGGCTTTCAGCACCCAGTGTGGGCTTTCAGCACCCAGTGTGGGCCTTCAGCACCCAGTGTGGGCTTTCAGCACCCAGTGTGGGCCTTCAGCACACAGTGTGGGCCTTCAGCACCCAGTGTGGGCTTTCAGCACCCAGTGTGGGATTTCAGCACCCAGTGTGGGCCTTCAGCACCCAGTGTGGGCCTTCAGCACCCAGTGTGGGCTTTCAGCACCCAGTGTGGGCCTTCAGCACCCAGTGTGGGCTTTCAGCACCCAGTGTGGGCTTTCAGCACCCAGTGTGGGCCTTCAGCACCCAGTGTGGGCTTTCAGCACCCAGTGTGGGCTTTCAGCATCCAGTGTGGGCCTTCAGCACCCAGTATGGGCCTTCAGCACCCAGTGTGGGCCTTCAGCACCCAGTGTGGGCTTTCAGCACCCAGTGTGGGCTTTCAGCACCCTGTGAGGGCCTTCAGCACCCAGTGGGGGCCTTCAGCACCCAGTGTGGGCTTTCAGCACCCAGTGTGGGCTTTCAGCACCCAGTGTGGGCCTTCAGCACCCAGTGTGGGCTTTCAGCACCCAGTGTGGGCTTTCAGCACCCAGTGTGGGCTTTCAGCACCCAGTGTGGGCCTTCAGCACCCAGTGTGGGCCTTCAGCACCCAGTGTGGGCCTTCAGCACCCAGTGTGGGCCTTCAGCACCCAGTGTGGGCTTTCAGCACCCAGTGTGGGCCTTCAGCACCCAGTGTGGGCCTTCAGCACCCAGTGTGGGCCTTCAGCACCCAGTGTGGGCTTTCAGCACCCAGTGTGGGCTTTCAGCACCCAGTGTGGGCCTTCAGCACCCAGTGTGGGCCTTCAGCACCCAGTGTGGGCCTTCAGCACCCAGTGTGGGCCTTCAGCACCCAGTGTGGGCCTTCAGCACCCAGTGTGGGCCTTCAGCACCCAGTGTGGGCCTTCAGCACCCAGTGTGGGCTTTCAGCACCCAGTGTGGGCTTTCAGCACCCAGTGTGGGCTTTCAGCACCCAGTGTGGGCTTTCAGCACCCAGTGTGGGCCTTCAGCACCCAGTGTGGGCCTTCAGCACCCAGTGTGGGCCTTCAGCACCCAGTGTGGGCCTTCAGCACCCAGTGTGGGCTTTCAGCACCCAGTGTGGGCCTTCAGCACCCAGTGTGGGCTTTCAGCACCCAGTGTGGGCCTTCAGCACCCAGTGTGGGCCTTCAGCACCCAGTGTGGGCCTTCAGCACCCAGTGTGGGCTTTCAGCACCCAGTGTGGGCTTTCAGCATCCAGTGTGGGCCTTCAGCACCCAGTGTGGGCCTTCAGCACCCAGTGTGGGCCTTCAGCACCCAGTGTGGGCTTTCAGCACCCAGTGTGGGCTTTCAGCACCCTGTGAGGGCCTTCAGCACCCAGTGGGGGCCTTCAGCACCCAGTGTGGGCTTTCAGGACCCAGTGTGGGCTTTCAGCACCCAGTGTGGGCCTTCAGCACCCAGTGTGGGCTTTCAGCACCCAGTGTGGGCTTTCAGCACCCAGTGTGGGCTTTCAGCACCCAGTGTGGGCCTTCAGCACCCAGTGTGGGCCTTCAGCACCCAGTGTGGGCCTTCAGCACCCAGTGTGGGCCTTCAGCACCCAGTGTGGGCTTTCAGCACCCAGTGTGGGCCTTCAGCACCCAGTGTGGGCCTTCAGCACCCAGTGTGGGCCTTCAGCACCCAGTGTGGGCTTTCAGCACCCAGTGTGGGCTTTCAGCACCCAGTGTGGGCCTTCAGCACCCAGTGTGGGCCTTCAGCACCCAGTGTGGGCCTTCAGCACCCAGTGTGGGCCTTCAGCACCCAGTGTGGGCCTTCAGCACCCAGTGTGGGCCTTCAGCACCCAGTGTGGGCTTTCAGCACCCAGTGTGGGCTTTCAGCACCCAGTGTGGGCTTTCAGCACCCAGTGTGGGCTTTCAGCACCCAGTGTGGGCCTTCAGCACCCAGTGTGGGCCTTCAGCACCCAGTGTGGGCCTTCAGCACCCAGTGTGGGCCTTCAGCACCCAGTGTGGGCTTTCAGCACCCAGTGTGGGCCTTCAGCACCCAGTGTGGGCTTTCAGCACCCAGTGTGGGCCTTCAGCACCCAGTGTGGGCCTTCAGCACCCAGTGTGGGCTTTCAGCACCCAGTGTGGGCTTTCAGCACCCAGTGTGGGCCTTCAGCACCCAGTGAGGGCCTTCAGCACATAATCTGCCTCTTGGAACTGAGAGCTGTTGAGGCTGAAGGTTTCAGAAATGTGCTTGATTCTGTTCCTGGAAACTGGTGCATGTTCTGAACTTATCCCGCAGCTGAAGCCGGTGATTCTGCCGAGTGTTAGATTTACCATGGACAGGTCACAGAGTCTGGCACGGATTTGGATCAGATCCTCCTGAAGAATCCTCTGTTGGAACGTTAACTGCTCCACAATATTCGGGTGTCTCTTAAAGTCCATCATCTGACAATGCGCTGCTTCCCAAACACCTTCCAGTTTGTCCTAGAAAAAGTCCAAGAGACACATGAAGAACATTTTTCACACATTATCAGGTAGACCCACTTAAGCCCTCCCTTCCAAGGGCAGCACGGTAGCATTGTGGATAGCACAATTGCTTCACAGCTCCAGGGTCCCAGGTTCGATTCCGGTTTGGGTCACTGTCTGTGCGGAGTCTGCACGTCCTCCCCGTGTGTGCGTGGGTTTCCTCCGGGTGCTCCGGTTTCCTCCCACAGTCCAAAGATGTGCAGGTTAGGTGGATTGGCCATGATAAATTGCCCTTAGAGTCCAAAATTGCCCTTGGTGTTGGGTGGGGTTACTGGGTTATGGGGATAGGGTGGAAGTGTTGACCTTGGGTAAGGTGCTCTTTCCAAGAGCTGGTGCAGACTCGATGGGCCGAATGGCCTCCTTCTGCACTGTAAATTCTATGTAAATGGACCTCTCTCTCTCTGTAACCTTCTCTCGACTCTGAGGTACCCGTGTTCCTCCACGTCTGGCCTCTTGTGGACCTCTGGTTTATTTGCCCCCGACTTCAGCTGCCCAGCTCCCTAGTTCTGGAACACTTCCTCAAACCTCTGCACTCCTCTCTTATCCTTTTAATATGCTTCTTATAACTTCCTTCCTTTCTGTGTCCGCTGGCAGACTCTTTTCATTCTCTATCATTGCTTCTCTTATTCATCTCCTGCAGTTCCCTCTAAGCTATATTCAGCCTGGGTTTCGGTTGTAATCTACCAGAAAGCTGTCATCGGCACACTCTTTCTTCTGCGTCTTAATCTCTATTTCTTTTTTCATCTAGGGAGCTTTGCATTTGTTGTCTAAACTTTTCTTTCGAGGGAATGTACCTTGACTGTGCCTGAACTATCGGGTCAAACAAAGTGAGCATTGGTCCTATAGGAAGTGAATCTGGAGAATTGATGCTGGACAGCAAGGCGATGGCAGATGAATTGAACAGATATTTTGCATCACGCTTCACTACAGAGAATACCACAACATTCCTGAAGCAGCTATAAACCAGGAAATGGAAGGGAGGGAGGAACTCAGGAAAATTACAGTCACTGGAGAAATGGTCCTGAGTAAGTTGTTGGAACTGACGCTCACAAGAACCCGAATCCTGGTGAAGGCCATTCTTTAGAGACGTGACTAGTGAGATCGTTGATGCAGTGGTTTCAATTTTCCAAATTTCCTCAGATTTGGGGAAGGTCTGAATTATGTTTCAATGAGAACCCCCCTCATTCGACAAAACTCCTGTCAATACAGGCCCCCCTCGTACGACAATCCTGCCTACCCAGGAATTGCTCTGGTGAACCTTCACTGCATTTCCTCTCTGGCAAGCAGGCAGGATCACCCAAAACCAGGCGGAGTGGGATACAGTGAGGGAGGAAGGGGAAAGGGACAGGAGGAAGAGGAATTGAGTGGGATGAGGGGCGGATCGGTCTGCAGGGTTGACGGTGTTCCTCACACACCTTCTCTGCTTTCAGTTGAGTGGCTTCATTGACCAGCCCCTGTAGCAATCGGTCCTGCCCACACAACCTGGTCAGCAACACCTGTGGACACAGAATGAGGAGTGACATCAAACAAGAATACCTTAAGGAGAATATCCCCCATTGAATGTACAATTCCCCATCTAACCCCATGCTGTACCTGTCCTGGGAGTGTTTGATGGGGACAGTGTAGAGGGAGCTTTACTCTGTATCTAACCCCGTGCTGTACCTGTCCTGGGAGTGTTTGATGGGGACAGTGTAGAGGGAGCTTTACTCTGTATCGAACCCCGTGCTGTACCTGTCCTGGGAGTGTTTGATGGGGACAGTGTCGAGGGAGCTTTACTCTATATCTAACCCCGTGCTGCACCTGTCCTGGGAGTGTTTGCTGGGGACAGCGTAGAGGGAGCTTTACTCTGTATCTAACCCCGTGCTGTACCTGTCATGGGAGTGTTTGATGGGGACAGTGTCGAGGGAGCTTTAGTCTGCATCTAACCTCGTGCTGTACCTGTCCTGGGAGTGTTTGATGGAGACAGTGCAGAGGGAGCTTTACTCTGTCTCTAACCCCGTGCTGTACCTGTCCTGGGAGTGTTTGATGGGGACAGTGTAGAGGGAGCTTTACTCTGTATCTAACTCCGAGCTGTACCTGTCCTGGGAGTGTTTGATGGGGACAGTGCAGAGGGAGCTTTACTCTGTATCTAACTCCGTGCTGTACCTGTCCTGGGAGTGTTTGATGGGGACAGTGTAGAGAGAGCTTTACTCAGTATCTAACCCCGTGCTGTACCTGTCCTGGGAGTGTTTGACTGTGTAAATGTTCTTGCTGAGGAGGAGTATTTCTTCAAGGTGGATTGTAAAATGATGCAATGTAGCTATAATGGAGACTTACGTCAACTTCATTTTCTGCCATTTTGACGGGGCCCAGTGTATATTTGATGGGGTCCAGTGTGTTTTGCCCATATACCTACAAGAGAAAATTGCTGTGAGCTTCTCATCGTGATCTCATCCGACGTGTTCTGTGCTTCAACTCAAACCGAGTGGATTACGACAACACGCAGTACCCTAATACACAGTACCTTAGTACACAGTACCCTAAATCACCGTACCCTAATACACAGTACCCTAATACACAGTACCCTAGTACACAGTACCCTAATACACAGTACCCTAATACACAGTACCCTAATACACAGCACCCTAGTACACAGTACCCTAATACACAGTACCTGATACACAGTACCATAATACACAGTATTCTAATACACAGTACCCTAGTACACAGTACCCTAGTATACAGTACCCTAGTACACAGTACCCTAATACACAGTACCCCAAAACATAGTACCCGAGTACAGAGTATCCTAGTACACAGTACCCTAGTACACAGTACCCTAGTACTCAGTACCTTAGTACACAGTACCCTAACACACAGTGTCCAGTACTATCCTAGTACACAGTACCCTAACACACAGTACCTTAGTACACTTTACCCTAACAAACAGTACCCTAACGCACTGTACCGTAACACACAGTACCCTAACACACAGTTCCCTAACACACAGTACCCTAACACACAGTTCCCTAACACACAGTTCCCTAACACACCGTTCCCTAATACATAGTATCCTAATGCACAGTACCCTAACACGCAGTATCCTAACACACAGTACCCTAACATGCAGTACCCTAATCCGCAGTACCCTAATCTGCAGTACCCTGATACATGGTACCCTAACGCGCAGTACCCTAACACGCAGTACCCTAACATGCAGTACCCTAACGCGCAGTACCCTAACGCGCAGTACCCCAACATGCAGTACCCTAACGCGCAGTACCCTAACGCGCAGTACCCCAACATGCAGTACCCTAATGCGCAGTACCCTAACATGCAGTACCCTAACGCGCAGTACCCTAACGCACAGTACCCTAACATGCAGTACCCTAACGCACAGTACCCTAACATGCAGTACCCTAATGCGCAGTACCCTAACATGCAGTACCCTAACGCGCAGTACCCTAACGCACAGTACCCTAACATGCAGTACCCTAATGCGCAGTACCCTAACATGCAGTACCCTAACATGCAGTACCCTAATGCGCAGTACCCTAACATGCAGTACCCTAACATGCAGTACCCTAACATGCAGTACCCTAACACACAGTACCCTAACACATCGTACCGTAACACACAGTACCCTAACTTGTAGTCCCCTAACTTGCAGTACCCTAAATGCAGTACCAGAACACACAGTACCCTGATACAAAGTGCCCTAAAACACAATACTCTAACACACAGTACCCTAACATGCAGTACAGTAACATACAATACCCGAACACAGAGTAGCCTAACACAAAATACCCTAACACACAGTACTCTAAAACACACAATTGCCTAACACACAGTACTCTAACACACACAGAACCGTAACATGCAGTACCTAATACGCAGTACTCTAACACACACTACCCCAATACAGAGAACCCTAACAGAGAGTACTCTCGCACACACCCTAATTCACGGCACCCAAACACACAGTACCCTAACCGGTTCTGCTCTAAAGCACAATACCCTAACACGCGGTGCCCTAACACGCGGTACCCTAACACACGGTGCCCTAACACGTGGCCCTAACACGCGGTGCCCTAACACGCGGTGTCCTAACACGCGGCCCTAACACACAGTACCTAACACGCAGTACCCCAACACAGAGTACCCTAACATAGAGTAGCCCCGCACACATCCTAATACACAGTACCCCAACACACAGTACCCTAACACACAATAGCCTAACACACAGTATCCAAATATGCAGCACCCTAACAAACATTACCCTACATTATTAGTGGTACAGTCTATGTAGTTTGCTAACTGCGGCCTAATGAATACTATGTTGATTACTTCATTAATGCATTGTCATTATTTCCTTACTTTACAAAACCCCAAATACACATGAACATTTTCCTGGCATTTTTAATTTCTCTCCCCAACCCCCACTCCTGGTCTGACCATCCGAATCCCTCAGTGTCTCGTCAGTCAGTTAGACACTCTGATTCTCTGTCTCCCTCTCTCTGTCTCTATCTCTCTCCTCAGTTTCCCTCCCTCTATTTCTTGTCGTTTGATGCGCACTGGCAGGATATTTACGGAAGAGCTGAGGGACAATCTCTTGACAGCTGACAGCAGTGCATTGGGACTGGGTCGCGGTGAGGGTGGAGGTCGAAGAGGAAATTCAGTGAAGCTGGAACTCGTTCCCTGCAACACAGGAGAAAATCCCTGAAACAATTTCAATCCATGATCATCAAATGTAAAGTCAGTCACTGGGTCATTGTCTCGGATTGTCTTCCCTTCCGGTGAAGTCAACCTTCTCCTCCCCCTCTCATCCCACCTGTATTCCCTCCACCCTCTCCCCACTCCCCCCCACTCCCTCCCCACACTCTCCCCCTCCCCACACTCTCCCCTCCCCACACTCTCCCCTCCCCACACTCTCCTCTCCCCACACTCTCCCCTCCCCACACTCTCCCCCTCCCCACACTCTCCCCCTCCCCACACTCTCCCCCTCCCCACACTCTCCCCCTCCCCACACTCTCCCCCTCCCCACACTCACCCCCTCCCCACACTCTCCCCTCCCCACACTCTCCCCTCCCACACTCTCCCCTCCCCACACTCTCCCCCTCCCCACACTCTCCCCCTCCCCACACTCTCCCCCTCCCCACACTCTCCCCCTCCCCACACTCTCCCCCTCCCCACACTCTTCCCGTCCCCACACTCTTCCCGTCCCCACACTCTTCCCGTCCCCACACTCTCCCCCTCTCCCCACTCCTTCCCCACACTCTCCCCCTCCCCACACTCTCCCCCTCCCCACATTCTAACCCTCACCCTCCCCACAGTCTCCCCCTCCCCACAGTCTCCCCCTCCCCACACTCTCCACCCCCCACACTCTCCCCCTCCCCTCCCCCTCCCCACACTCTTCCCCCTCCCCTCCCCACACTCTGCCCCTCCCCACACTCTTCCCCTCTCCACACTCTCCCCCTTCCACCACCCCACAGTCTCCCCCTCCCCACACTATCCGCCTCCCCACACTCTCCCCCTCCCCACACTCTCCCCCTCCCCACACTCTCCCCCTCCCCACACTCTCCCCCTCCCCACACTCTCCCCCTCCCCACACTCTCCCCTCCCCACACTCTCCCCTCCCCACACTCTCCCCTCCCCACACTCTCCCCGCCCACACTCTCCCCCTCCCCACACTCTCCCCCTCCCCACACTCTCCCCCTCCCCACACTCTCCCCCTCCCCACACTCTTCCCGTCCCCACACTCTTCCCGTCCCCACACTCTCCCCCTCCCCACACTCTCCCCCTCCCCACATTCTAACCCTCCCCCTCCCCACAGTCTCCCCCTCCCCACAGTCTCCCCCTCCCCACACTCTCCACCCCCCACACTCTCCCGCTCCCCTCCCCCTCCCCACACTCTCCCCCTCCCCTCCCCACACTCTGCCCCTCCCCACACTCTTCCCCTCTCCACACTCTCCCCCTTCCCCCTCCCCTCAGTCTCCCCCTCCCCACACTATCCGCCTCCCCACACTCTCCCCCTCCCCACACTCTCCCCCTCCCCACACTCTCCCCCTTCCCCACATCTCCCCCTCCCCACATTCTCCCCCTCCCCCTCCCCACAGTCTCCCCCTCCCCACAGTCTCCCCCTCCCCACACTCTCCCCCTCCCCATACTCTCCACCCCCCCACACTCTCCCCCTCCCCCCTCCCCACACTCTCCCCCTCCCCACACTCTCCCCCTCCCGCTCCCCACACTCTTCCCCCCTCCCCACACTCTCCCCCTCTCCACACTCTCCCCTCCCCTCCCCTCCCCACACTCTCCCCTTCCCCACACTCTCCCCCTCCCCACACTCCCCCCTCCCCCTCCCACACTCTCCCCCTCCCCACTCTCCCCCTCCCCACACTCTCCCCCTCCCCACACTCTCCCCCTCCCCCTCCCACAATCTCCCCCTCCCCACTCTCCCCCTCCCCACACTCTCCCCCACACTCTCCCCCTCCCCACACTCTCCCCCTCCCCACACTCTCCCCCTCCCCACACTCTCCCCCTCTCCCTCCCCACACTCTCCCCCCTCCCCCTCTGCACACTCTCCCCCCTCCCTCCCCACACTCTCCCCCTCCCCACACTCCCCCCTCCCCCTCCCCACACTCTCCCCCTCCCCACTCTCCCCCTCTCCACACTCTCCCCCTCCCCTCCCCACACTCTACCCCTCCCCTCCCACATTCTCCCCCTCCCCACTCTCCCCTTTCCCACACTCTCCCCCTCCCCCTCCCCACACTCTCCCCCTCCCACACTCTCCCCCTCCCCACTCTCCCCCTCCCCACACTCTCCCCCTCCCCACACTCTCCCCCTCCCCCTCCCCACACTCTCCCCCTCCCCCTCCCCACACTCTCCCCCTCCCCCTCCCCACACTCTCCCCCTCCCCACACTCTCCCCCTCCCCACACTCTCCCCCTCCCCACACTCTCCCCCTCCCCACACCCTCCCCCTCCCCACACCCTCCCCCTCCCCACACCCTCCCCCTCCCCACACTCTCCCCCTCCCCACACTCTCCCCGTCCCCCTCCCCACACTCTCCCCCTCCCCACACTCTCCCCCTCCCCACACTCTCCCCCTCCCCACACTCTCCCCCTCCCCACACCCTCCCCCTCCCCACACCCTCCCCCTCCCCACACCCTCCCCCTCCCCACACTCTCCCCCTCCCCCGCCCCACACTCTCGCCCGCCCCACACTCTCCCCCGCCCCACACTCTCCCCCGCCCCACACTCTCCCCCGCCCCACACTCTCCCCCTCCCCACACTCTCCCCCTCCCCACACCCTCCCCCTCCCCACACCTTCCCCCTCCCCACACCCTCCCCCTCCCCACACTCTCCCCCTCCCCACACTCTCCCCGTCCCCCTCCCCACACTCTCCCCCTCCCCACACTCTCCCCCTCCCCACACTCTCCCCCTCCCCACACTCTCCCCCTCCCCACACCCTCCCCCTCCCCACACCCTCCCCCTCCCCACACCCTCCCCCTCCCCACACTCTCCCCCTCCCCCGCCCCACACTCTCGCCCGCCCCACACTCTCCCCCGCCCCACACTCTCCCCCGCCCCACACTCTCCCCCTCCCCACACTCTCCCCCTCCCCACACTCTCCCCCTCCCCACACCCTCCCCCTCTCCACACTCTCCCCCTCCCCACACTCTCCCCCTCCCCCTCCCCACACTCTCCCCCTCCCCCTCCCCACACTCTCCCCCTCCCCACACTCTCCCCCTCCCCACACTCTCCCCCTCCCCACACTCTCCCCCTCCCCACACTATCCCCCTCCCCACACTATCCCCCTCCCCACACTATCCCCCTCCCCACACCCTCCCCCTCCCCACACCCTCCCCCTCCCCACACTCTCCCCCTCCCCCACCCCACACTCTCCCCCGCCCCACACTCTCCCCCTCCCCACACTCTCCCCCTCCCCACACTCTCCCCCTCCCCACACTCTCCCCCTCCCCACACTGTCCCCCTCCCCACACTCTCCTCACAATTCACATTCCCACCTCATTTTGTGCCGTCTGCAAACTTGGAAATATTACACTTAATCCCTACGTCCAAATCATTGATGTAGATTGTGAGTTGCTGGGGCCAGCACTGCCCCTTGCCATACCTCACAATTCACAGTCTGACATCCTGAGAACCACAGTATTCCCACTCTCTGTTTTCTGTCTGTTAATTCGCAATCCTCCAACCCCATGTCCCATAATTGTGTTCACTAACTTTATGGCAAATGTAGAAATTGTTATATATTATACTTTATATCTGTTGGAGTAATAGTTTTAAATCCAGGATTAAGGTATACAATTGTTGCAGTAATATTAGGATTGGATTGGATTGGATTTGTTTATTGTCACGTGTACCGAGGTACAGTGAAAAGTATTTTTCTGCGAGCAGCTCAACAGATCATTAAGTATATGAAAAGAAAAGAAAAAGAAAATGCATAATAGGGCAACACAAGGTACACAATGTAACTACATAAGCACCGGCATTGGATGAAGCATACAGGGTGTAGTGTTAACGAGGTCAGTCCATAAGAGGGTCCTTTAGGAGTCTGGTAACCGGGGAAGAAGCTGTTTTTGAGTCTGTTCGTGCGTGTTCTCAGACTTCTGTATCTCTTGCCCGCTGGAAGAAGTTGGAAGAGTGAGTAAGCCGAGTGGGAGGGATCTTTGATTATGCTGCCCGCTTATTGTATATTATCAAAGAACCTAGGTTAAGGTATCCACACTTAAGCTGTAATTAAGGAGTCATAAATGAGTGGGGTAATCATTGGTTTTAACTACCTACTTGGTTATAGATAACAGACTAATGAAATTGTGTTTTGATTGCTGGAGATGTCTTGGCGTGTAGGTAATTTATGGGGGATGGGGGAGTGGTGTTTAGTTCTAGCTAAGCAGGTCATGGAACTTAGCGGGATACAGATGACATAATTAATAGGAGGAGCAGGTCTCTCTGTAGTTTTGCAGTTTGTCATAGGATTTGAGTCTCACAAAACAGAAGTGTACTGGATCTGCTCTTGAAAGGAACTCTCTTTAAAAGCATCTACACAGAAGACCACAATGAACCTGTTTGTTAACTTTATTTATAAGTGGCATTTGAACTGTATTGGGTTGTATAATTAGAGTTTGTGGCAGGTGTAAATCGTAAGTTCAAGTTTTTCCTTTTATTTAAGAACTGTTTGATTGTTCATTGTAAAGCTATTTTGTTGATGTCAATGTGCAAATTGTGTGTTTAAATTAAAATTTGTTTTAACATAAAAGATACGTATCGGAAAGAGTCCTCGCGCCTGGGGTGAAGTCTCCTTTCTCACAGTTTTACAAATTAACAAATAATGTTTGTGGTTCTCGTCCGCCACCGTGCTGCCCGGTTTATTCAACATGATTTGGCACTGACAGCCCCGATTGCTGATGTCAGGATAACGACCCTGGGGCAGCACGGTGGCGCAGTGGTTAGCACTGCTGCCTCACGGTGCCGAGTCCCAGGTTCGATCCCGGCTCTGGGTCACTGTCCGTGTGGAGTTTGCACATTCTCCCCGTGTCTGCGTGGGTTTCGCCCCCACAACCCCAAGATGTGCAGGGTAGGTGGATTGGCCGCGCTAAATCCCCCTTAATTGGAAAAAATGAATTGGGTACTCTAAATTTATTTTAAAAAGGATAACGACCCTGTAGTTCTCCATTCTCCCTCTCCCTCCCTCCTTAAATAGTAATGATGTGGAGGTGCCGGCATTGGACTGGGGTAAGCACAGTAAGAAGTCTTACAAACCTCTTCATTCACCTGAGGAAGGAGCAGTGCTCCGAAAGCTAGTGTTTGAAACAAACCTGTTGGACTTTAACCTGGGGTTGTGAGACTTCTTACTGTTCTTAAATAGTGGGGTTGCATTTACCACCTTCATCTCGCTCCCCCTCTCCCTCTCCCCACTCTTCCCCATCCTCCCTCACTCTCTTCTCTCCCCCTTTCCCTCTACCGCTGTCTGTCCCCTCTGTCCCTCCCCTAACACCCTCTCTCTCCCCTCCCCCTCTGTGTCCAGCCTGTGTTTACACAGTCCCTGGTTCCAGCCTGTGTTTACACAGTCCCTGGTTCCAGCCTGTGTTTACACAGTCCCTGGTTCCAGCCTGTGTTTACACAGTCCCTGGTTCCAGCCTGTGTTTACACAGTCCCTGGTTCCAGCCTGTGTTTACACAGTCCCTGGTTCCAGCCTGTGTTTACACAGTCCCTGGTTCCAGCCTGTGTTTACACAGTCCCTGGTTCCAGCCTGTGTTTACACAGTCCCTGGTTCCAGCCTGGTTGCGGCCCTGTTTGTTAAGTCCAAACCCCGCGTCTCACCAGCTTCTTCCTCCACAATCAATCACAACAGATCTCACCGCAAATTAAAATAGGAATCCTGGGAACTCACCGATTTTCCAGATAATCTCAGAGTTCTGATTGTTCGGGAAGTATGAGATGAAGGAGGTGGAAAACATCTATTTTGGTAGGTCAAAGGCTCCTTAATATCAGAAAGACAGAGAGGTGGAGGGATGGCACGGAGCGAGAGAGAGAGACAGAGTTCAAGAGAAAGAGATGCAGAGAGAGGGTGAGACAGAGAAAAAGAAGGGGAGAGAGAGATGGAGAGAGGTAGAGAAAGATACAAAGAGAGAGAGGATGAGATAGAAAGAGGGTGAGAGGTATATAGAAAGAGGGAAAAAGAGAAAGACAGAGGGGAGAATTAGACACAGACATAAATTGACAGAGGTACAGACAAAGATGGATAGAGAGAGAACGCAGGAAACAGAGTGGGGGGAAGAGAGATGGAGAGATAGAGACAGAGAGAAAGAGACAATGGGAGTGACAGGGAGAGAGAGATACTATGATTTATTGTCATTAATAACGAGTTGAGTCAATAGTCTAAACATCTTCCAAATTCATTGAAGATTTTTCATCTTTTTATACTTTACCCGTGTCCCTGGTGTCCTGGGTCTGCTGAGAGACATCTCTTTGTGATGGTCTTTCCCGGGCAAAACAGTTAATCTCTCCACTGGAGTATGTGGTCTGTAATTCCCTGAACGTCTGCTTGGGATTGTGACACTCAAGCCTTCAATGTCTGGTTCCTCGAGGGGGACTACAGTCATCCTTTCAAATGGTGTTGGCGATCTTTGCTGGATTCGGAATGGACCATGATATTTGTTTGACAGGAAAGTATAATGTTCCTCAGATGGCAGTACACAGAGTTGATGTGATCTTGAATAAGGGCTGTTCAGTGTTTGGCCTTGAGCGATGTGATATTCTCCGGGCTGTTCCTCTGTGGGTGGCAGAGGGAAATTGGTTGGCAGACTGTGGGGTCCGGCGAATGACTGTGGAATCTGAAGGTAGCCGCTTCTCATCACTGGAGAGAGCTCTGGGGTTGGAAGGATGTCAATCCTCCCAACTGGAGTGTGAGGCCTCATCAAAGCTCGGCCGGCCTTCTGGGACGGTGTTGTGTGGGAGATATCTTCATGAGATCTGGGTTCTGATTTCTCCGAGGGAGACCGGGCTCTTTGTGAAGACCTTGAAATTGCGACAGGAGGTTTGGATGTCACTGACGAATTCTGGGCCATTTGGATCCTGTCCAGTGACCCCAGGGAAATTCTCTCAGATGGAGTTTGACTAAGATGGCAATGTTGCCGCTCCGATAGGATCACGTATCGATCGTCTGGAGTGTGTGATCTTCGCAGTACCTGGTACCTTGGAGTGTCAGATGTAATGGGCAGAGAATTAGAGCGCAGAGATCTGATAGATCGGGAGCTGATGAGATCTGGAGTGTTGGATGGGAAGAGTCTGTTGTGATAGATGCTGATTGGTGAGGGAGCTTCCTGCTGTAATCCCTGCTCCTGATTGAGATAATAACTGGGATTTTGCTGCATGTGTCCTGAGCTGATGCCGATGGGGATTGAATGCTCCCCATAGAGATGGGAGTTGACTGATGATATTGGATAACCATCAACAAGGTATTCATACAGATGGCCAGACCTAGTATTCATCACATGGTGCCTGTTACAAAATCAAACAAGCAAACAATAACAGTTAGCATGTTTTAGTTCCATAACTAGCATCAATCTTTACTCTCTGACCTGCAATGGCCATGGTCATTTCAGATTCCTTGAGGTTTGACCTGAAATCCCAATTCCTGAGGAGGGTGGGATGGTTAATGCTGATTAATCGTAACTACTAAAGGTGAAGTCGCCATAGTCCCAGGTGACCATAGGCTGCTTTCCCCTTTGAGGGGGGTAGCTGACTGGTGGTGATTTAACCCGAGGGTCACCACACCTCAGGCAAGGGTGAGAAGGCGGGGCCTTCAGGAATAACCTCAGCCGGTGCGGGGATTGAACCCACGCTGCTGGCCCTGTTCTGCATCACAAACCAGCTGTCTAGTCAACTGAGCTAAACTCAGGCGCACCATACCGAGACACATTTAGACTCAGTGCCACACATTAGGGAGATGAAGAGGGAAAATATCACTGAGATACTGATGTCTGCTGGGATTATGCACAGAAACAGGCTGAATTGTGATGCATCTTATGATCAACCAGTCTTATTATCCTTTACCCTCTATTGATATGTACAGAATGGGCTTTCACAGAGCGAAACCGTGGGACACACAAACCCACAGTACAGTCAGTACTGCAGGAAATGGCAGTAAAATGCAAAAATCTCCCACTATCCTGTTAATCTCACACACCAGAATAATGTGACTGTAAACCCCTTAACAAGGCTTAGTTTAATTGCTGTTATTTAGAGAGTGCGGTCAGTGTTAAACAATGTGACTCACTCTGAACAGCTGCCTCTCAGTCGATCTGATATCCTGCAGTAACTCATCACAACAGTTAACCTAGACTCTGTTCTGCAAATCCCTCAATCAATCCACTGGTCAGTAATGGTCAGTTGGAAATGAAATGAAATGAAAATCGCTTATTGTCACAAGTAGGCTTCAATGTGGTTACTGTGAAAAGCCCCTAGTTGCCACATTCCGGCGCCTGTTCGGGGAGGCTGGTATGGGAATCGAACCGTGCTGCTGGCCTGCCTTGGCCTGCTTTAAAAACCAGCGATTTAGCCCTGTGCTAAACCAGCCCCAGTACTAGCCATTCTTAACCAACCGGTCAGTACTGACCATTCTTAACCAACCGGTCAGTATAAAAACCACAATTAGCCTCAGGACCCTGAGTTTGACAGGAATTGCCTCACAAATGGAATCTTTCTGCTGATGTTTAATAATAGTAATCTTTATTATCACAAGCAGGCTTACATTAACACTGCAATGAAGTTACTGTGAAAATCGCCACATTCCGGCGCCTGTCCGGGTACACTGAGGGAGAATTCAGAATGTCCATTTCACCCAACAGCACGTCTTTCGGGACTTGTGGGAGGAAACCGGAGCACCCGGAGGAAACCCACGCAGACACGGGGAGAAAGTGCAGACTCCGCACAGACAGTGACCCAGTGGGGAATCGAACCCGGGACTCTGGTGCTGCGAAGCAACAGTGCTAACCACTTGTCCTACTGTGCCTCAGGTTTAGTGCCTGAGGTGAGAATGTTTTCTGGGTAGAGATGAGAGGCAGGATGGGGGGAACATAGAGTCAGTTAATGGTGATGTGCTGTGAATTGGATAGTCAGTAAACTTGATCAAACCGTGACCTGTAATTGGCAGCAACACTCCAGGCAGGACCTCACTGCGGAAGGGCAATGATTTACATGGTGGACTGTCGTCGGACTCCAGTTCAAACTCTTCCAACCAGAGGATTAATTCACTCAATCATTCGCGGAATTTCAGTGATCTGACCCCCACTCCCACCCCCTCATTACCCTGCCCACCCCTCGCACCCCCCCCCCCCCCCACACCCTGACCCTCACCCATGCCACTCCCTTGTCCACCTCACCCTGACCCTCCTCACCACCTCGTTGCCCAGTCTGTGCCCAGTCTGGGGGATATCCTGCTTCTGATGATCATGTTTATGAATTATGGTGAGACCGTTGATGCTGGAGTCTGTGACTTGTGGATTTTCATTTCCTAAACCAGGAAATTTGGGGTCTGTGATCAATAGTTATCGTTGTTGGTGAATTTTCAGCTATTTTACCGGGTTAAAGATCATCTCCAGCTCGCTTGCTTCAACCAGACTGGCAGGATTCTGGCTTAAAAATTACCTCAATAAATAATTCCAGTAACTCCCTGCAGCTCAGGTTAATCAATCATCAGCGTCTATTTTGTAGTTTGTGATTGGTGTTGTGTCACCGTCCTGTTAGCTCTCCTGTGGTCAACTTGTGAAAACAGCAACAGGAAGCGAAACCAGAGAGGGACACAGGTCAGCACTGCTCGATAGTTAACGGTGGTTCTTGTCATCGGACACTGGGATCTTCCAGTCTGAGGCTGCGATTGGGCATTCGCCACAGCTACACTCGCCAATCAGAAACCTGCCTTTCAGAACAGGCAGCATCTGCACCGCCAACAAAATACTTCTACTGGGCAGCCACTGTTACAATTTCGGGAACCCAGCAGTAAGGTGCACAGCAAGATCCCACAGGCAGCAATGTGATAGCGACCGGAGAATCTAATTTGTGATAGTGATTGAGGAATAATCGTTGGATCCAGGACACTGGGGGAGAACACTCCTCCGCACTGCATTAAAACCGTGATTATTCAAACTCACATCCACAGGAGAAGTCACACACAGACTATAGCATCTCATCAGAAGACAGCACCTCCCGACAGTGCAGCACTCCCTCAGTACTGATCCTCTGACAGTGCGGCACTCCCTCAGTACTGACCCTCTGATAGTGCGGCGCTCCCTCAGTACTGACCCTCTGACAGTGCAGCACTCCCTCAGTACCGACCCTCTGACAGTGCAACACTCCCTCAGTACTGACACTCTGATAGTGCGGCACTCCCTCAGTACTGACCCTCTGATAGTGCGGCGCTCCCTCAGTACTGACCCTCTGACAGTGCAGCACTCCCTCAGTACCGACCCTCTGACAGTGCAACACTCCCTCAGTACTGACACTCTGATAGTGCGGCGCTCCCTCAGTACTGACCCTCTGACAGTGCAGCACTCCCTCAGTACCGACCCTCTGACAGTGCAACACTCCCTCAGTACTGACCCTCTGACAATGCGGCGCTCCCTCAGTACTGACCCTGAGACAGTGCAGCACTCCCTCAGTACTGACCCTCTGACAGTGCAACACTCCCTCATTACTGACCCTCTGACAATGCGGCGCTCCCTCAGTACTGACCCTGAGACAGTGCAGCACTCCCTCAGTACCGACCCTCTGACAGTGCGGCACTCCCTCAGTACTGACCCTCTGACAGTGCAGCACTCTCTCAGTCCTGACCCTCTGACAGTGCAGCACTCCCTCAGCACTGAACCTCTGACAGTGCAGCACTCCCTCAGTACTGACCCTCTGACAGTGCGGCACTCCCTCAGTACTGACCCTCAGACAGTGCGGCACTCCCTCACTCCTGACCCTCTGACAGTGCGACACTCCCTCAGTACTGACCCTCAGACAGTGCGGCACTCCCTCAGTACTGACCCTCTGACAGTGCGGCACTCCCTCAGTACTGACCCTCTGACAGTGCGGCACTCCCTCAGTACTGACCCTCTGACAGTGCAGCAACCCTCAGTACTGACCCTCTGACAATGCAGCACACCCTCAGTACTGACCCTCTGACAGTGCAGCACTCCCTCAGTACTGACCCTCTGACAGTGCGGCACTCCCTCAGTACTGACCCTCTGACAGTGCAGCACTCTCTCAGTCCTGACCCTCTGACAGTGCAGCACTCCCTCAGCACTGAACCTCTGACAGTGCAGCACTCCCTCAGTACTGACCCTCTGACAGTGCGGCACTCCCTCAGTACTGACCCTCAGACAGTGCGGCACTCCCTCACTCCTGACCCTCTGACAGTGCGACACTCCCTCAGTACTGACCCTCAGACAGTGCGGCACTCCCTCAGTACTGACCCTCTGACAGTGCGGCACTCCCTCAGTACTGACCCTCTGACAGTGCGGCACTCCCTCAGTACTGACCCTCTGACAGTGCAGCAACCCTCAGTACTGACCCTCTGACAATGCAGCACACCCTCAGTACTGACCCTCTGACAGTGCAGCACTCCCTCAGTACTGACCCTCTGACAGTGCAGCACTCCCTCAGTACTGACCCTCTGACAGTGCGGCACTCCCTCAGTACTGACCCTCTGACAGTGCGGCACTCCCTCAGTACTGACCCTCTGACAGTGCGGCACTCCCTCAGTACTGACCCTCTGACAGTGCAGCACTCCCTCAGTACTGAGCCTCTGACAGTGCGGCACTCCCTCATTACTGACCCTCTGACAGTGTGGCACTCCCTCAGTACTGACCCTCTGACAGTGCGGCACTCCCTCAGTACTGACCCTCTGACAGTGCAGCCGTCCCTCAGTACTGACCCTCTGACAGTGCAGCACTCCCTCAGTACTGACCCTCTGACAGTGCGGCACTCCCTCAGTACCGACCCTCTGACAGTGCAACACTCCCTCAGTACTGACACTCTGATAGTGCGGCGCTCCCTCAGTACTGACCCTCTGACAGTGCAGCACTCCCTCAGTACCGACCCTCTGACAGTCCAACACTCCCTCAGTACTGACCCTCTGAAAATGCGGCGCTCCCTCAGTACTGACCCTGAGACAGTGCAGCACTCCCTCAGTACTGACCCTCTGACAGTGCAACACTCCCTCATTACTGACCCTCTGACAATGCGGCGCTCCCTCAGTACTGACCCTGAGACAGTGCAGCACTCCCTCAGTACCGACCCTCTGACAGTGCGGCACTCCCTCAGTACTGACCCTCTGACAGTGCAGCACTCTCTCAGTCCTGACCCTCTGACAGTGCAGCACTCCCTCAGCACTGAACCTCTGACAGTGCAGCACTCCCTCAGTACTGACCCTCTGACAGTGCGGCACTCCCTCACTCCTGACCCTCTGACAGTGCGACACTCCCTCAGTACTGACCCTCAGACAGTGCGGCACTCCCTCAGTACTGACCCTCTGACAGTGCGGCGCTCCCTCAGTACTGACCCTCTGACAGTGCGGCACTCCCTCAGTACTGACCCTCTGACAGTGCAGCAACCCTCAGTACTGACCCTCTGACAATGCAGCACACCCTCAGTACTGACCCTCTGACAGTGCAGCAACCCTCAGTACTGACCCTCTGACAGTGCAGCACTCCCTCAGTCCTGACCCTCTGACAGTGCAGCACTCCCTCAGTACTGACCCTCTGACAGTGCGGCCGTCCCTCTGTACTGACCATCTGACAGTGCAGCACTCCCTCAGTACTGACCCTCTGACAGTGCAGCACTCCCTCAGTACTGACCCTCTGACAGTGCAGCACTCCCTCAGTACTGACCCTCTGACAGTGCAGCACTCCCTCAGTACTGACCCTCTGACAGTGCGGCACTCCCTCAGTACTGACCCTCTGACAGTGCGGCACTCCCTCAGTACTGACCCTCTGACAGTGCGGCACTCCCTCAGTACTGACCCTCTGACAGTGCAGCACTCCCTCAGTATTGAGCCTCTGACAGTGCGGCACTCCCTCAGTACTGACCCTCTGACAGTGCGGCACTCCCTCATTACTGACCCTCTGACAGTGTGGCACTCCCTCAGTACTGAACCTCTGACAGTGCGGCACTCCCTCAGTACTGACCCTCTGACAGTGCAGCCGTCCCTCAGTACTGACCCTCTGACAGTGCAGCACTCCCTCAGTACTGACCCTCTGACAGTGCGGCACTCCCTCAGTACTGACCCACTGACAATGCGGCACTCCCTCAGTACTGACCCTCTGACAGTGCAGCCGTCCCTCAGTACTGACCCTCTGACAGTGCAGCACTCCCTCAGTACTGACCCTCTGACAGTGCGGCACTCCCTCAGTACTGAACCTCTGACAGTGCGGCGCTCCCTCAGTACTGACCCTGAGACAGTGCGGCACTCCCTCAGTACTGACCCTCTGACAGTGCGGCACTCCCTCAGTACTGACCCTCTGACAGTGCAGCACTCCCTCAGTACTGACCCTCTGACAGTGCAGCACTCTCTCAGTCCTGACCCTCTGACAGTGCAGCACTCCCTCAGCACTGACCCTCTGACAGTGCAGCAGTCCCTCAGTACTGACCCTCTGACAGTGCGGCACTCCCTCAGTACTGACCCTCAGACAGTGCGGCACTCCCTCAGTACTGACCCTCTGACAGTGCGACACTCCCTCAGTACTGACCCTCAGACAGTGCGGCACTCCCTCAGTACTGACCCTCTGACAGTGCGGCGCTCCCTCAGTACTGACCCTCTGACAGTGCGGCACTCCCTCAGTACTGACCCTCTGACAGTGCAGCAACCCTCAGTACTGACCCTCTGACAATGCAGCACACCCTCAGTACTGACCCTCTGACAGTGCAGCAACCCTCAGTACTGACCCTCTGACAGTGCAGCACTCCCTCAGTCCTGACCCTCTGACAGTGCAGCACTCCCTCAGTCCTGACCCTCTGACAGTGCAGCATTCCCTCAGTCCTGATACTCTGACAGTGCGGCCGTCCCTCAGTACTGACCCTCTGTCAGTGCAGCACTCCCTCAGTACTGACCCTCTGACAGTGCAGCACTCCCTCAGTACTGACCCTCTGACAGTGCAGCACTCCCTCAGTATTGAGCCTCTGACAGTGCGGCACTCCCTCATTACTGACCCTCTGACAGTGTGGCACTCCCTCAGTACTGACCCTCTGACAGTGCGGCACTCCCTCAGTACTGACCCTCTGACAGTGCAGCCGTCCCTCAGTACTGACCCTCTGACAGTGCGGCACTCCCTCAGTACTGACCCTCTGACAGTGCGGCACTCCCTCAGTACTGACCCACTGACAGTGCGGCACTCCCTCAGTACTGACCCTCTGACAATGCGGCACTCCCTCAGTACTGACCCTCTGACAGTGCGGCACTCCCTCAGTACTGACCTTCTGACAGTGCGGCACTCCCTCAGTACTGACCCTCAGACAGTGCGGCACTCCCTCAGTACTGACCCTCTGACAGTGCGACACTCCCTCAGCACTGACCCTCAGACAGTGCGGCACTCCCTCAGTACTGACCCTCTGACAGTGCGGCGCTCCCTCAGTACTGACCCTCTGACAGTGCGCACTCCCTCAGTACTGACCCTCTGACAGTGCGGCACTCCCTCAGTACTGACCCTTTGACAGTGCAGCACTCCCTCAGTCCTGATCCTCTGACAATGCAGCACTCCCTCAGTCCTGACCCTCTGACAGTGCAGCACTCCCTCAGTCCTGATACTCTGACAGTGCAGCACTCCCTCAGTACTGACCCTCTGACTGTGCAGCACTCCCTCAGTACTGACCCTCTGACTGTGCAGCACTCCCTCAGTCCTGACCCTCTGACAGTGCAGCACTCCCTCAGTACTGACCCTCTGACAGTGCGGCACTCCCTCGGTACTGACCCTCTGACAGTGCGGCACTCCCTCAGTACTGACCCTCTGACAGTGTGGCACTCCCTCAGTACTGACCTTCTGACAGTGCGGCACTCCCTCAGTGCAGACTCTCTGACAGTGCGGCACTCCCTCAGTACTGACCCTCTGACAGTGCGGCACTCCCTCAGTACTGAACTTCTGACCTGAAGCCAGATTGTTGTGAGGGGTGTTGACCTTTCTGTGCTGAGGCTGATAAGAACTCCTCAGTCAAAAGAAGTTCCTGAAACAGGAGTTTATTCAATTGATTTCTGATCCCTCTTGTGACCTATCATCTCCGCATTTTATTGATCTTACTTTTGTCAGTGAACCTTCTTCTCCTGACAGTCAACGCTACCCCCAAGAAAGCACAACAGCGCCTATACTTCCTCAGGAAACTAAGGAAATTCGGCATGTCCACATTAACCCTTACCAACTTTTACAGATGCACCATAGAAAGCATCCTATCGGGCTGCATCACAGCCTGGTATGGCAACTGCTCGGCCCAGGGCCGCAAGAAACTTCAGAGAGTCGTGAGCACCGCCCAGTCCACCACACGAACCTGCCTCCCATCCATTGACTCCATCTACACCTCCCGCTGCCTGGGGAAAGCGGGCAGCTTAATCAAAGACCCCTCCCACCCGGCTTACTCACTCTTCCAACTTCTTCCATCGGGCAGGAGATACAGAAGTCTGAGAACACGCACGAACAGACTCAAAAACAGCTTCTTCCCCAGTCACCAGACTCCTAAATGACCCTCTTATGGACAGATTTCATTGACACTACACCCTGTATGCTTCATCCGATGCCAGTGCTTATGTAGTTACATTGTATATGTTGTGTTGCCCTATTATGTATTTTCTTTTATTCCCTTTTCTTCCCATGTACTTAATGATCTGTTGAGCTGCTCGCAGAAAAATACTTTTCACTGTACCTCGGTACACGTGACAATAAACAAATCCAATCCAATCCAAACACCAGCCTCCTCCGTACAATCTCAAGGTGTCGGAATGAAGATTCAGTCACTTTGGCTCGGGCTCGAACTGGCCTTTCTCAGGTTTTGAAGATACTCTCTTCATCCATTTGCTGAAGAAACCTTTCAAATACCCAATGGCGATGAGACCAGGGATCAGGCAATAAACCTGGACTCTTTCTCGCTGATTTTTGCAATTACTCTGCAGTTGTACTGGGGAGGTTGTACATCAGGATTCAAGCAGCAAGGTGGCGCAGTGGTTAGCACTACTGCCTCACGGCGCCGAGGTCCCGGGTTCGATCCCGGCCCTGGGTCACTGTCCGTGTGGAGTTTGCACATTCTCCCCATGTCTGCGTGGGTTTCACCCCCACAACCCAAAGATGTGCAGGGTAGGTGGATTGGCCGCGCTAAATTGCCCCTTAATTGGAAAAAAAATAATTGGGTACTGTAAATTGATTTTAAAAAGGATTCAAGCAGCATTCTCGTCTACTTACTCATCCTCCTGTTCCTCAGGGAGTTGCTCTTTCTGGGAACGAACCCATTGCTCAACATTACACAATGAGCTTCTCTGTGGGTCCACGTACTCAACCCCAGGCTTGGCACCCCCCTCAAATCTGAACGCGCTGTTCTGAACCCCACTTGTGGGAGTGGACGGGGGGACAGTACCATTGTGTGGTGGGGGGGTCAGCTGCTCGAGGGAGATGGTTAAACGTGGGTCATCTCTGTGACTATCGGTTGGCGCCAGCAGGTCCTGTCTGACCTTCTCCAATTTCCTTTCCATCATTTCACTCCTGCAGCCCACTTGCTGCATTGGCGCTGACAGTTTGGCGATTTCCAGTGATTCGGCGCTTTGGGCATTTCCCCGGTCCTGGAGCAAGCCAGCATTTGTGAAATCCTCAAAGCTGGAATATCGCTGTTCCTGTGGAACTCGCTTTGGAGCTTTCATCGAGGTGACGCTGGAAAAACAAAAAGCAAACATTTAAAGGGTGAATAAACTGTGTTGTGAAGGTGAAGAAAACTCCAAATTACGTCCCAATATACTGAGCTCTTAAATACGACCAGTGGTTTTACAAATGGACATAGAGGCCAAAGATGGCTGTGGATGGCAACCAGATCACTGGGTGAATTGCTGGTGGCTGGTGCTAAGAGAGAGAGACAATGGAATCACCCCCTGTCTCCAGCCAAGGATACATCAAGAGCACAGAAGCCATACTGAAAGTAACTACTATCTCCTGTGGAGATAATGGGAGCGGATTATAATCTCCGCAGGAATGTCCAAGACCGGTTTGTAGATCTCAACTTCCAGGAATATACAAAGACTGGGATAAAGACCAACTGCAAAACGTGGTCAATGTCGACTCACACTGGGTGCGTCAGTATGTGACACAGGAGGAAAGGCCGCCAGCATTACTCCTACAAGTTTTGCAGGTATCTCTCTCTGATTGCTGAAGACGGCCAAGTCAGCAAAGCCACAGCTGAAAAGGAAAGAGGGCAGATTCTCACTTAAACCACGGAACACTGGAATATCAAAACCAACTATTCAGCGCCTTTCTGAAAAAACGGGTGGTATCATTCCCGCTGCTACCCCCACGCAGGATAGGGTGGTACCTGGGGGAGGTTTCGGACATCTACCGGGAACTTCAGGAGGCGGAGGAAGCCCCAGTAGAGGAGCTTAAGGGCAAATGGGAGGAGGAGCTAGGTGGGGAGCTGGATGCGGGCCTGTGGGCGGACGCCTAAATAGGGTCAATTCCTCCTCATCATGTGCCAGGCTTAGCTTAATCCAGTTTAAGGTGGTCCACCGGGCACGCATGACGGCAACCAGGATGAGCAAGTTCTTTGGTGTTGAGGATAAATGTGCGAGGTGTGCGGGAAGCCCTGCAGATCATGCCCATGTGTTCTGGGCATGCCCGACTCTTAAGGGATTCTGGCGGGGTTTTGCTAAGGCAATGTCCAAGAGCTTAGACACGCGGGTGGTGCCGAGTCCGGAGGTAGCGATCTTTGGAGTGTCAGAGGATCCGGGAGTTCAGGAAGCGAAAGAGGCCGACGTCCTGGCCTTTGCCCCCCTGGTAGCCCAGAGACCCTGTTAATGTGGAAGGACTCGAAGCCCCCGAGTGTGGAGACTTGGGTTAGTGACATGGCTGGGTTTCTCAGTCTCGAGAAAATAAAGTTTTGCCTTGAGAGGGTCCATGGCGGGTTCCGGAGGTGGCAGCCGTTCCTCGACTTTCTAGGAGAGCAGTAAAGGTCAACAGCAGCATCCCGGGGTGGGGGGGGGGGGGGGATCCTTACGTTGTATTGTTCTTTTCTTTGTATATACGGTTAACATTTATTTTGTTCTGTTAATTGTTGCGTATGGTTATGCAAAAATCATGTTTTTGACAAAAATGTGAATAAAAATAATTTAAATTAAAAAAAAAAACTATTCAACTACTGCAGTCAGCACTACTGGAATCCCGAACAGTGCAAGGTTCCACTGACAAGTCAAAGACTGATTTGTCTATATACTTTTTTTATTTTTAAAATAAATTTAGAGTACCCAATAAATTTTTTTCAATTAAGGGACAATTTAGTGTGGCCAATCCACCCACCCTTGTACATCTTTGGGTTGTGGGGGCGAAACCCACGCAGACACGGGGAGAATGTGCAAACTCCACACGGCCAGTGACCCAGAGCCGGGATCGAACCTGGGCCCGGACTCTCTCCCCCCCCCCCAGCACCACCTACATCATCCACCGGAACCCCCCCCCCCCACCAGCACCACCTACATCATCCACCGGACTCCCCCCCCCAGCACCACCTACATCATCCACCGGACCCCCCCCCCCAGCACCACCTACATCATCCACCGGACTCCCCCCCACTCTTACTTTAACCTGAGCCTGGTCGAGTTAGACTGGGAAAATGATCCCTAAAAGAAGGAATCTGTTTGAAATGAATCTTGTTGTGACCCCCCAAAGTGGTTGAATAAGGAAAGGGAGCCAGTTCATCAGGCATCACCCGGGATCACAAGTTTGGGAACTTTGCCTGGGGACCGATAGATAATTGGGCAGAGCTGTTAAAATCTGATGTTAAAGACAAGCTGATCCTCAACATGGAGAAACAGATTATATTCAACGTGATAAATATCGCAAAATGTAAATCGACCAATAGGAGCCTTGCTCGGTGTCAGTAAACTGCTTTTAACTGGCAATCTCCACGAGCTCCTGTGATTTTATTAACTCTACAGCCTTAACTCTAAAGTTCAAACACCACGACCTACATACTCTTCCTCCTCTCAAACCCACATCAGGGGCGCAATTCTCCGGAAACGGCGCGATGTCCGCCAACTGGCGCCCAAAACGGCACAAATCAGTCGGGCATCGCGCCGCCCCAAAGGTGCGGAATGCTCCGCATCTTTGGGTGGCCGAGCCCCAACATTGAGGGGCTAGGCCGACGCCGGAGGGATTTCCGCCCCGCCAGCTGGCGGAAATGGCGTTTTTTGCCCCGCCAGCTGGCGCGGAAATGCGGCGCATGCGCGGGAGTGTCAGCGGCCGCTGTCAGTTTCCCAGCGCATGCGCGGGAGCGTCAGCGGCCGCTGACAGTTTCCCGCGCATGCGCAGTGGGGAGAGTCTCTTCCGCCTCCGCCATGGTGGAGGCCGTGGCGGAGGCGGAAGGGAAAGAGTTCCCCCACGGCACAGGCCCGCCCGCGGATCGGTGGGCCCCGATCGCGGGCCAGGCCACCGTGGGGGCACCCCCCGGGGTCAGATCGCTCCGCGCCCCCCCCAGGACCCCGGAGCCCGCCCACGCCGCCTGGTCCCGCCGGTAAATACCAGCTTTGATTTACGCCGGCGGGACAGGCAATTTCTGGGCGGGACTTCGGCCCATCCGGGCCGGAGAATCCAGCGGGGGGGTCCCGCCAACCGGCGCGGCCCGATTCCCGCCCCCGCCCAATCTCCGGTACCGGAGACTTCGGCGGGGACTGGGGGCGGGATTCACGGCGGCCAACGGCCGGGTCGGAGAATGACGCCCCAGGAGTGGGCCATTCAGCCCCTCTAACCTGAGTCTTGGATATAATCATGATGTGGAGATGCTTGCGTTGGACTGGGGTGAGCACAGTAAGAAGTCTTACAACACCAGGTTAAAGTCCAACAGGTTTGTTTCGAATCACTAGCTTTCGGAGCGCTGCTCCTTCCTCACTCATCTGAGGAAGGAGCAGCGCTCCGAAAACTAGTGATTCGAAACAAATCTGTTGGACTTTAACCTGGTGTTGTAGGACTACTTATTGAATATAATCAATGATGGATCAAACTCCCTCTCGCAGTGGAGAATTCCAAAGATCCACCATGCTCTGAATGAAGAAGTTCTCATCTCAGTCCTAACGAGCTAACTTCACATTCTGGGATTCCCGGTGAAGAGATTTAATGAAGGGATTTAGGGCAATGTATCCGAGTTTACTGATGTAACAAAGCTAGGTGGAAAAGTAACTGTAATGGTTCCAGGAGATGGGAGCGAAAAGCCAAATTGTTTATTTTAAACTGAATATAAAATGCTGCCACAAAATAGACATCGCAGTAAAATGTGGAGAAGTGGGAAATTATCCCCTTTCGGAGCAGAATGTATTTTAAAGTTGACAGCCTGAGAAATTGAAACTGGGACCTACATGTCATTGAGGTCGACTGTGCAGGAAATCCCGTTCGGCCCATCCCGTCTGTGCCGGTCAAAACCCACCACCTAACTATTCCAATCCCATTTTCCAGCACTCGACCCATAGTCCTGGGATCGCAGGGGCACATCTAAATCCTGAAACGTTCTGAGGCTCTCAGCCTCCACCCCCCTCTCCGGCAGCGGGCTCCAGACTCCCACCCCCTTCCGGGGGGAAAAGGTTTCTCCTCACATCCCCTCGAACCCTCCTGCCCCTCACCTTAAATCTCTGCCCCCGTGGTCATTGGCCCCTCCACCAAGGGGAAATGTTTCCTCCTGTCTACGCTATCTAGTCCTGCACAAGGATCACAGGAAGTCAATATTCAGGTACAGTAGGCAATTAAAAAGGTAAATGGTATGTCAGCCTACATTGCAAAGAGATTAGAGTAAAATAATAGAAGAGGTTTTTCGACAATACAGAGTGGGGCCAGCAGCGTGGGTTCAATCCCCATACCGGCTGAGGTTATTCCTGAAGGCCCCGCCTTCTCAACCTCGCCCCTCGCCTGAGGTGTGGGTGACACTCGGGTTAAATCACCACCAGTCAGCTCTCCCCCTCAAAGGGGAAAGCAGCTCATGGTCTTTGGGACTATGGTGATTTTACACTGATACTGAGTATTGGTGAATGTGCAGCTGGAGTACGATGCACAGTTTTGGTCGCCTTACCCAGGACTTTGTCCCTTCAGCTGCCTGACGCCTGAAACCTGGCAGCAAATTGCAAAACGTTTGATACCAAGTAACAGGATTAAATAATAAAGAGCCGGATCGATTGGGATTCTGTACAGTGGGAGTGAATGGGAAGCGGTTTGATCGATTGGGATTCTGTACAGTGGGAGTGAATGGGAAGGGATTTGATCCATTGGGATTCTGTACAGTGGGAGTGAATGGGAAGGGGTTTGATCCATTGGGATTCTGTACAGTGGGAGTGAATGGGATAGGGTTTGATCCATTGGGATTCTGTACAGTGGGAGTGAATGGGAAGGGGTTTGATCCATTGGGATTCTGTACAGTGGGGGTGAATGGGAAAGGGTTTGATCCATTGGGATTCTGTACAGTGGGAGTGAATGGGAAAGGGTTTGATCCATTGGGATTCTGTACAGTGGGAGTGAATGGGAAGCGGTTTGATCGATTGGGATTCTGTACAGTGGGAGTGAATGGGAAGGGATTTGATCCATTGGGATTCTGTACAGTGGGAGTGAATGGGAAAGGGTTTGATCCATTGGGATTCTGTACAGTGGGAGTGAATGGGAAGGGATTTGATCCATTGGGATTCTGTACAGTGGGGGTGAATGGGAAAGGGTTTGATCCATTGGGATTCTGTACAGTGGGAGTGAATGGGAAAGGGTTTGATCCATTGGGATTCTGTACAGTGGGAGTGAATGGGAAGCGGTTTGATCCATTGGGATTCTGTACAGTGGGAGTGAATGGGAAGGGATTTGATCCATTGGGATTCTGTACAGTGGGGGTGAATGGGAAAGGGTTTGATCCATTGGGATTCTGTACAGTGGGAGTGAATGGGAAGCGGTTTGATCCATTGGGATTCTGTACAGTGGGAGTGAACGGGAAAGGGTTTGATCGATTGGGATTCTGTACAGTGGGAGTGAATGGGAAGGGGTTTGATCCATTGGGATTCTGTACAGTGGGAGTGAACGGGAAAGGGTTTGATCGATTGGGATTCTGTACAGTGGGAGTGAATGGGAAGGGGTTTGATCGATTGGGATTCTGTACAGTGGGAGTGAAGGGGAAGCGGTTTGATCCATTGGGATTCTGTACAGTGGGAGTGAACGGGAAAGGGTTTGATCAATTGGGATTCTGTACAGTGGGAGTGAATGGGAAGCGGTTTGATCCATTGGGATTCTGTACAGTGGGAGTGAATGGGAAAGGGTTTGATCCATTGGGATTCTGTACAGTGGGAGTGAACGGGAAAGGGTTTGATCCATTGGGATTCTGTACAGTGGGGGTGAATGGGAAAGGGTTTGATCCATTGGGATTCTGTACAGTGGGAGTGAATGGGAAAGGGTTTGATCCATTGGGATTCTGTACAGTGGGAGTGAATGGGAAGCGGTTTGATCCATTGGGATTCTGTACAGTGGGAGTGAATGGGAAGGGATTTGATCCATTGGGATTCTGTACAGTGGGAGTGAATGGGAAGCGGTTTGATCCATTGGGATTCTGTACAGTGGGAGTGAACGGGAAAGGGTTTGATCGATTGGGATTCTGTACAGTGGGAGTGAATGGGAAGGGGTTTGATCCATTGGGATTCTGTACAGTGGGAGTGAACGGGAAAGGGTTTGATCGATTGGGATTCTGTACAGTGGGAGTGAATGGGAAGGGGTTTGATCGATTGGGATTCTGTACAGTGGGAGTGAATGGGAAGCGGTTTGATCCATTGGGATTCTGTACAGTGGGAGTGAACGGGAAAGGGTTTGATCAATTGGGATTCTGTACAGTGGGAGTGAATGGGAAGCGGTTTGATCCATTGGGATTCTGTACAGTGGGAGTGAATGGGAAAGGGTTTGATCCATTGGGATTCTGTACAGTGGGAGTGAATGGGAAGGGATTTGATCCATTGGGATTCTGTACAGTGGGAGTGAATGGGAAGGGATTTGATCCATTGGGATTCTGTGCAGTGGGAGTGAATGGGAAGGGGTTTGATCCATTGGGATTCTGTACAGTGGGAGTGAATGGGAAAGGGTTTGATCCATTGGGATTCTGTACAGTGGGAGTGAATGGGAAGCGGTTTGATCCATTGGGATTCTGTACAGTGGGAGTGAATGGGAAAGGGTTTGATCGATTGGGATTCTGTACAGTGGGAGTGAATGGGAAGCGGTTTGATCCATTGGGATTCTGTACAGTGGGAGTGAATGGGAAGCGGTTTGATCGATTGGGATTCTGTACAGTGGAAGTGAATGCGAAGGGATTTGATCCATTGGGATTCTGTACAGTGGGAGTGAATGGGAAGCGGTTTGATCGATTGGGATTCTGTACAGTGGGAGTGAATGGGAAGCGGTTTGATCGATTGGGATTCTGTACAGTGGGAGTGAATGGGAAGGGATTTGATCCATTTGGATTCTGTACAGTGGGGGTGAATGGGAAAGGGTTTGATCCATTGGGATTCTGTACAGTGGGGGTGAATGGCAAAGGGTTTGATCCATTGGGATTCTGTACAGTGGGAGTGAATGGGAAAGGGTTTGATCCATTGGGATTCTGTACAGTGGGAGTGAATGGGAAAGGGTTTGATCCATTGGGATTCTGTACAGTGGGAGTGAATGGGAAGGGGTTTGATCGATTGGGATTCTGTACAGTGGGAGTGAATGGGAAGCGGTTTGATCCATTGGGATTCTGTACAGTGGGAGTGAACGGGAAAGGGTTTGATCGATTGGGATTCTGTACAGTGGGAGTGAATGGGAAGCGGTTTGATCCATTGGGATGCTGTACAGTGGGAGTGAATGGGAAAGGGTTTGATCCATTGGGATTCTGTACAGTGGGAGTGAATGGGAAGGGGTTTGATCGATTGGGATTCTGTACAGTGGGGGTGAATGGGAAAGGGTTTGATCCATTGGGATTCTGTACAGTGGGAGTGAATGGGAAGGGGTTTGATCCATTGGGATTCTGTACAGTGGGAGTGAATGGGAAAGGGTTTGATCCATTGGGATTCTGTACAGTGGGAGTGAATGGGAAGGGGTTTGATCCATTGGGATTCTGTACAGTGGGAGTGAATGGGAAGCGATTTGATCCATTGGGATTCTGTACAGTGGGAGTGAATGGGAAAGGGTTTGATCAATTGGGATTCTGTACAGTGGGAGTGAATGGGAAGCGGTTTGATCCATTGGGATTCTGTACAGTGGGAGTGAATGGGAAGCGGTTTGATCGATTGGGATTCTGTACAGTGGGAGTGAATGGGAAGGGATTTGATCCATTGGGATTCTGTACAGTGGGAGTGAATGGGAAGCGGTTTGATTGATTGGGATACTGTACAGTGGGAGTGAATGGGAAGGGGTTTGATCCATTGGGATTCTGTACAGTGGGAGTGAATGGGAAGCGGTTTGATCGATTGGGATTCTGTACAGTGGGAGTGAATGGGAAGGGATTTGATCCATTGGGATTCTGTACAGTGGGGGTGAATGGGAAAGGGTTTGATCCATTGGGATGCTGTACAGTGGGGGTGAATGGGAAAGGGTTTGATCCATTGGGATTCTGTACAGTGGGAGTGAATGGGAAAGGGTTTGATCCATTGGGATTCTGTACAGTGGGGGTGAATGGGAAGGGGTTTGATCCATTGGGATTCTGTACAGTGGGGGTGAATGGGAAAGGGTTTGATCCATTGGGATTCTGTACAGTGGGAGTGAATGGGAAAGGGTTTGATCCATTGGGATTCTGTACAGTGGGAGTGAATGGGAAGGGGTTTGATCCATTGGGATTCTGTACAGTGGGAGTGAATGGGAAAGGGTTTGATCCATTGGGATTCTGTACAGTGGGAGTGAATGGGAAGGGATTTGATCCATTGGGATTCTGTACAGTGGGAGTGAATGGGAAGGGGTTTGATCCATTGGGATTCTGTACAGTGGGAGTGAATGGGATAGGGTTTGATCCATTGGGATTCTGTACAGTGGGGGTGAATGGGAAAGGGTTTGATCCATTGGGATTCTGTACAGTGGGGGTGAATGGGAAAGGGTTTGATCCATTGGGATTCTGTACAGTGGGAGTGAATGGGAAGCGGTTTGATCCATTGGGATTCTGTACAGTGGGAGTGAATGGAAAGGGGTTTGATCCATTGGGATTCTGTACAGTGGGAGTGAATGGGAAGGGGTTTGATCCATTGGGATTCTGTACAGTGGGAGTGAATGGGAAAGGGTTTGATCGATTGGGATTCTGTACAGTGGGAGTGAATGGGAAGGGGTTTGATCCATTGGGATTCTGTACAGTGGGAGTGAATGGGAAGCGGTTTGATCCATTGGGATTCTGTACTGTGGGGGTGAATGGGAAAGGGTTTGATCCATTGGGATTCTGTACAGTGGGAGTGAATGGGAAAGGGTTTGATCCATTGGGATTCTGTACAGTGGGGGTGAATGGGAAGCGGTTTGATCCATTGGGATTCTGTACAGTGGGAGTGAATGGGAAAGGGTTTGAGCCATTGGGATTCTGTACAGTGGGAGTGAATGGGAAGCGGTTTGATCGATTGGGATTCTGTACAGTGGGAGTGAATGGGAAAGGGTTTGATCCATTGGGATTCTGTACAGTGGGAGTGAATGGGAAAGGGTTTGATCCATTGGGATTCTGTACAGTGGGAGTGAATGGGATAGGGTTTGATCCATTGGGATTCTGTACAGTGGGGGTGAATGGGAAGGGGTTTGATCCATTGGGATTCTGTACAGTGGGGGTGAATGGGAAGCGGTTTGATCCATTGGGATTCTGTACAGTGGGAGTGAATGGGAAAGGGTTTGATCCATTGGGATTCTGTACAGTGGGAGTGAATGGGAAAGGGTTTGATCCATTGGGATTCTGTACAGTGGGAGTGAATGGGAAGGGATTTGATCCATTGGGATTCTGTACAGTGGGAGTGAATGGGAAGGGGTTTGATCCATTGGGATTCTGTACAGTGGGAGTGAATGGGATAGGGTTTGATCCATTGGGATTCTGTACAGTGGGAGTGAATGGGAAGGGGTTTGATCCATTGGGATTCTGTACAGTGGGAGTGAATGGGAAGCGGTTTGATCCATTGGGATTCTGTACAGTGGGGGTGAATGGGAAAGGGTTTGATCCATTGGGATTCTGTACAGTGGGAGTGAATGGGAAAGGGTTTGATCCATTGGGATTCTGTACAGTGGGGGTGAATGGGAAGCGGTTTGATCCATTGGGATTCTGTACAGTGGGAGTGAATGGGAAAGGGTTTGATCCATTGGGATTCTGTACAGTGGGAGTGAATGGGAAGCGGTTTGATCCATTGGGATTCTGTACAGTGGGAGTGAATGGGAAGTGGTTTGATCCATTGGGATTCTGTACAGTGGGGGTGAATGGGAAGGGATTTGATCCATTGGGATTCTGTACAGGGGGGGTAATGGGAAGGGGTTTGGGTCCATTGGGATTCTGTACAGTGGGAGTGAATGGGAAAGGGTTTGATCCATTGGGATTCTGTACAGTGGGAGTGAATGGGAAAGGGTTTGATCCATTGGGATTCTGTACAGTGGGAGTGAATGGGAAAGGGTTTGATCCATTGGGATTCTGTACAGTGGGAGTGAATGGGAAAGGGTTTGATCGATTGGGATTCTCTACAGAGGGGTGAATGGGAAGCGGTTTGATCCATTGGGATTCTGTACAGTGGGAGTGAATGGGAAGTGGTTTGATCCATTGGGATTCTGTACAGTGGGAGTGAATGGGAAGCGGTTTGATCCATTGGGATTCTGTACAGTGGGAGTGAATGGGAAGCGGTTTGATCCATTGGGATTCTGTACAGTGGGGGTGAATGGGAAGGGGTTTGATCCATTGGGATTCTGTACAGTGGGGGTGAATGGGAAGGGGTTTGGGTCCATTGGGATTCTGTACAGTGGGAGTGAATGGGAAGGGGTTTGATTCATTGGGATTCTGTACATTAGGAATGAATGGGAAGGGGTTTGATCCATTGGGACTCTACAACAGGAAAGATTGGGAAGGCATTGGGAAATTTCTGGATTTGACAATAATTACAAGTGTTTGAACTCCTGACCTGGTGTATTCAGGTTCCACACGTGCGGAGTGGATCAGAGCTCTGATCCATCCATTCATATCCTCCTGAGTGTCAGCGCTGAAATAATAGGTTCTCATTCCTGAGTGTTCAGCCTGAAGGACAGGAAATCAGATTAAACAGTGTTCACTATTGAATGTTTCCTTTCTCTGTTATAACCCTCTCTCCTCACATCCTTCTTGACATTCAACCAGGAATGATGGATAATGGAGCATTGCTTCAAGAAGTCACATCACAGCAAAAATCGATAAATCTCAGTAAAAACATTGATTACTGTGTTTCGGTTATTAGGTCAGTTCCACGTTCTAATCCTAACCCTAAAGACTGGAGTTCCCACTTCACCCTGACTGATCTGCCCGGTTCACCCTTTGCGAGAATTGCAAAGTCCACGTGGGAGGAGAAAGTAACTAATCCCACACAGAAATCCCAGGAATTTCCCCAGAGACTCCATCACTGGACCCGGAGACTCAGAGACCCGGGAGTTGCTGATTTTCCTGATTAGACCCGGAACCCAATTCTGACAGAAATGTGGAGTTATTTCCACGAATCTCACAGGTTTTACCCCCGAGTGATTCAGAAATCACGCACAGGATTCTCAGATTGCCGACACAAAATCGCGTTCGGTGATTGGCCGGAGAAATCGGGGCGGCGCTGTTTTTCAGATTCTCCGCCCCCGACGTGTCGACTTCCCGACACCGTCGGTCGCGTGTCCTCTCAATTTCCGGGGACCTCGCGTGGCGGTTGAGGACTGTGTCGAGCGTCGCCACAGTCGGTGGTGGAGGGGGGAGCCGTTCTGCTGGCAGGGGGGACATCGGGGGGGGACTGCTAGGGGGTGGTCCGGGGGTGGTGAGGGGGTCTCAGGGGTGCACAATCCGGCAGGCCGGGTCCTCGCGCGGCCAGTCATTCTGTGTCCGTATCCACAGGTAAAGCTGGGGGCTTTACGTGGCGAGCCCCCCCACTGGGCGGAGCATCGGTGCAGGGGCAACGGCGACTGTTCATCGGAAGGCCAGACACTTTCTCTGGACATAACCGCAAATTCGGAGAGTCCAGCCCCATGATTATGGCAAACGGAACCATCCCAACCCCGTTCCCACCTTCCTCAGACCCACCGTCACCAATGTCCTCTCCCACTCTGTCACATTCTTCTGACCCTCCCCCACCCCTCCCCGTACCTCTCCCCCCCCTGCCCCCCGGCACCCCTCCCCCCCGCACCTCTGCCCCCCGGCACCCCTCCCCCCGCACCCTACCCCCGCACCCCTCCCCCTCGCACCCTCCCTCCGCACCCCTGCCCTCGCACCCCTCCCCCCCCCCGCACCTCTGCCCCCCGGCACCCCTCCCCCGCACCCTACCCCCGCACCCCTCCCCCTCGCACCCTCCCTCCGCACCCCTGCCCCCCGGCACCCCTCCCCCGCACCTCTGCCCCCCGGCACCCCTCCCCCCGCACCCCTCCCCTCGCACCCTCCCTCCGCACCCCTCCCCTCGCACCCCTCCCCCCCGCACCTCTGCCCCCCGGCACCCCTCCCCCCGCACCCTACCCCCGCACCCCTCCCCCTCGCACCCTCCCTCCGCACCCCTCCCCTCGCACCCCTCCCCCCCCCCGCACCTCTGCCCCCCGGCACCCTCCCCCCGCACCCTACACCCGCACCCCTCCTCCTCGCACCCTCCCTCCGCACCCCCTCCCCCCGCACCTCTGCCCCCCTGCCCCCCGGCACCCCACCCCCCGCACCCCTCCCCCTCGCACCCCTCCCACCCACACCCGTCCCCCCGCACGCTTCCCCGCACCCGTCCCCCTCACATCCCTCCCCCCGCACCCACCCCCCGCACCCCTCCCCCTCGCATCCCTCCCCCGCACCCCTCCCCTTGCACCCCTCCCCCGCACCCCTCCCCCCGCACCCCGGCACCCCTCCCCCCGCACCCCTGCACCCCTCCCCGCACCCCTCCCCCGCGGCACCCCTCCCCGCACCCCTCTCCCTCGCATCCCTCCCCCCCGCACCCTCCCCCCACACCCTCCCCCCCGCACCCCTCCCCTCGCACCCGTCCCCCCCCGCACCCCTCCCCCCGCACCCTCCTCCCGCACCCCTCCCCCTCGCACCCTTCCCCTCCCGCACCCCTCCCCCGCACCCCTCCCACGCACCCGCCCCCCGCACCCCTCCCCCACACCCCTCCCCCTGCACCCCTCCCCCTCGCACCCCTCCCCGCACACCTCCCCCACTCCCCTCCCCTACCCCCCTCCCCCAGCCCCCACAACCCACCCCCTCCCCCACCCCCCGCTCCCCTCCCACCCCCCCGCCCCCTCCCCTGCCCCCCGCCCCCTCCCCCCGCACCCCTCCCCGCACCCCATCCCCCGCACCCCTCCCCGTACCCCTCCCCTCCCCCCACCTCCTCCCCCCCGCACCCCTCCCCGTACCCCCCACCCCGCCCCCTCCCCCCCCCACCCCCTCCCCCCCCGCACCCCCCCTCCATGTTTCCAATTGAAAATCTGACTTGTCCTGAACTTTGAAAGTGAATTTCCGTGTTTTCCGATCCTGTGGATCAGCGGCAGTGATGATGTAACTGGGCATTGGAATACTCCCCAGGATTCTCTCTTCCCGACTATCTGTGGAGCAAAAAACACAGAGAATCAGCTCTCCCAAGAAACCCTTTTATCCAGGGAAAGATCGTATCCTCATCTTCCCACAGGAAGTGGCAGACATTGGGCAGACAGTGAGCAGCCAGGGGGCTGACTGGGCATTGGGCTGACATTGGGCACACAGCGGGCAGACGGGGCAGACAGTGGGCTGACAGGGGGCAGACAGCGAGCAGACAGCGGGCAGACAGCGAGCAGACAGCGGGCAGACAGCGAGCAGACAGCGGGCAGACGGGGCAGACAGCGAGCAGACAGCGAGCAGACAGCGGGCAGACGGGGCAGACAGTGAGCAGACAGCGGGCAGACAGCGAGCAGACAGCGGGCAGACTGGGCACACAGCGAGCAGACAGCGAGCAGACAGCGGGCAGATGGGGCAGACAGTGAGCAGACAGCGAGCAGACAGCGGGCAGACGGGGCAGACAGTGGGCAGACTGGGCACACAGCGAGCAGACAGCGGGCAGACAGTGAGCAGACAGCGGGCAGACTGGGCAGACAGTGAGCAGACAGCGGGCAGACTGGGCAGACAGTGAGCAGACAGCGGGCAGACAGTGAGCAGACAGCGGGCAGACTGGGCACACAGCGAGCAGACAGCGGGCAGACGGGGCACACAGCGGGCAGACTGGGCAGACAGCGGGCAGACAGTGAGCAGGGAAGGTTTAATTACCTCTGTAATAAAAGAGACAGAAGTCAGACAGCACAAACCATCTTCTCTTCCACAACTTAAGGCCAGAGCTATCCTGAAGCACAGAGAAACATTTCAAATCATTCATCAGACTCTGTAGCCAGAGGAAATGATGCGCTGATTACTGTCAAATGATCATCAGCCAATGTTACCACTCAACGCAGAGACACTGTACAATCACGTAGGAGGCCCCTGCCTTTCATTTATTACCCACCATCACCACAAGGTGCTGACTCTCACTGGGTTCAGTTCCTGAAGGTGCTGACTCTCACTGGGACACAGTTCCTGAAGGTGCTGACTCTCACTGGGGGACAGTTCCTGAAGGAGCTGACTCTCACTGGGGGACAGTTCCTGAAGGTGCTGACTCTCACTGGGGGACAGTTCCTGAAGGTGCTGACTCTCACTGGGGGACAGTTCCTGAAGGTGCTGACTCTCACTGGGGCACAGTTCCTGAAGGTGCTGACTCTCACTGGGACACAGTTCCTGAAGGTGCTGACTCTCACTGAGGGACAGTTCCTGAAGGTGCTGACTCTCACTGGGGGACAGTTCCTGAAGGTGCTGACTCTCACTGGGATACAGTTCCTGAAGGTGCTGACTCTCACTGGGGGACAGTTCCTGAAGGTGCTGACTCTCACTGGGAGACAGTTCCTGAAGGTGCTGACTCTCACTGGGATACAGTTCCTGAAGGTGCTGACTCTCACTGGGGGACAGTTCCTGAAGGTGCTGACTCTCACTGGGGGACAGTTCCTGAAGGTGCTGACTCTCACTGGGGGACAATTCCTGAAGGTGCTGACTCTCACTGGGACACAGTTCCTGAAGGTGCTGACTCTCACTGAGGGACAGTTCCTGAAGGTGCTGACTCTCACTGGGGGACAGTTCCTGAAGGTGCTGACTCTCACTGGGGCACAGTTCCTGAAGGTGCTGACTCTCACTGGGACACAGTTCCTGAAGGTGCTGACTCTCACTGGGACACAGTTCCTGAAGGTGCTGACTCTCACTGGGGGACAGTTCCTGAAGGTGCTGACTCTCACTGGGGGACAGTTCCTGAAGGTGCTGACTCTCACTGGGACACAGTTCCTGAAGGTGCTGACTCTCACTGAGGGACAGTTCCTGAAGGTGCTGACTCTCACTGGGGGACAGTTCCTGAAGGTGCTGACTCTCACTGGGGCACAGTTCCTGAAGGTGCTGACTCTCACTGGGACACAGTTCCTGAAGGTGCTGACTCTCACTGGGACACAGTTCCTGAAGGTGCTGACTCTCACTGGGACACAGTTCCTGAAGGTGCTGACTCTCACTGGGAGACAGTTCCTGAAGGTGCTGACTCTCTCTGGAAATTCTCTGTGCCAGGCCCAGCATTCTGGAGTTTCTGGGCTGCACCGTACTCTGTAAGCCACCAGAGGGAGCCCAGTCTCCATGTTTGAAATTTGCTCTGGGAGTCTCTTGTGTCCATTCCGCCGGCGCTGGAACCAGCTCCCTGCACTCTGCTGAATTAAGTGACATCAGTGTTTTAATGGAGATGATTTGGTTTCAAACTGGCCACCTGGCCGGCAATCCACAACCATTTCCCGTGATCCCACTCCCCACATTCACCCTTCATAAACTCACCCCAACCTCGTGAACACCCCCCCCCCCCCCCCCCTCCACCTCACTATCGCTCCTCACCTCTGCCCCTTTCCCCAGCTCCTCCCCTCCCACCTCCCTCACCCACCCGGTACCTGTTTGTGGAGCCAGCCCCGCATCACCGTCACGGAGTTTGGGTCTCGTTTTATCGCCTGGTCTCTCTTGGCGAACGTGTGAACTTTCTTCATTGTACGAAGAGGCTAAGGAAACACAAATGAAGGGTCAAGCTGGGCAATGGATAATTGTTAGGCTGGAGACCACTGCGGCCAATTCCTGAAAGCTCTGGGGCCAGGTTCTCCTGAACTGATTGGGAAACACCTCAGCGGCTCTTTGGAAAATTCTCTGACTCGAGGTTCTGGCACTGTTGTTTACAGGTGATTAAGAAGGCGAATGGAATTTTGTCCTTCATTGCTAGAGGGATGGAGTTTAAGACTAGGGAGGTTCTGCTGCAATTGTATAAGGTGTTAGTGAGGCCACACCTGGAGTATTGTGTTCAGTTTTGGTCTCCTTACTTGAGAAAGGACGCACTGGCACTGGAGGGTGTGCAGAGGAGATTCACTAGGTTAATCCCAGAGCTGAAGGGGTTGGATTACGAGGAGAGGTTGAGTAGACTGGGACTGTACTCGTTGGAATTTAGAAGGATGAGGGGGGATCTTATAGAAACATATAAAATTATGAAGGGAATAGATAGGATAGATGCGGGCAGGTTGTTTCCACTGGCGGGTGAAAGCAGAACTAGGGGGCATAGCCTCAAAATAAGGGGAGGTAGATTTAGGACTGAGTTTAGGAGGAACTTCTTCACCCAAAGGGTTGTGAATCTATGGAATTCCTTGCCCAGTGAAGCAGTAGAGGCTCCTTCATTAAATGTTTTTAAGATAAAGATAGATAGTTTTTTGAAGAATAAAGGGATTAAGGGTTATGGTGTTCGGGCCGGAAAGTGGAGCTGAGTCCACAAAAGATCAGCCATGATCTCATTGAATGGCGGAGCAGGCTCGAGGGGCCAGATGGCCTACTCCTGCTCCTAGTTCTTATGTTCTTATCACCCCCCACCCCCATCACCCCCCACCCCCATCACCCCATCACCCCCTACCCCCATCACCCCCCCACCCCCATCACCCCCCACCCCCTACCCCCATCACCCCCCACCCCCATCACCCCACCCCTCCCTACGACATCACCCCCATCATCCCCCCACACCCTTCACCCCCATCACCCCCACCCTCATCACCCCCACCCTCATCACCCCCCACCCCATCCCTCCCTCCGACATCACCCCCCACCCCCATCACCCCACACCTCCCTATGACATCACCCCCCCATCACCCCCTCACCCCCTTCACCCCCATCACCCCCCACCCCCATCACCCCCACCCTCATCTCCCCATCACCCCATCCCTCCCTCCGACATCACCCCCCATCACCCCCACCCCCTACCATCCCCACCCCTCCTTCCGACATCACCCCCATCACCCCCCCCACCCCACATCAGCCCCCATCACCCCTCCCACCCCCTCCCACCCCTCCCCCAACATTACCCCCCACCCCCATCACCCCCCCACCCCATCACCCCCCACCCCATCGCCCCCCCATCACCCCTCATCCCCATCAACCCCGCACCCCATCACCCCCATGATCCCCTCCAACCCCATCCCCCCACCCCTGCCCCAATCATCCCCACCCCATCACCCCACACCCTCATCTCATCCACACCCCATCACCCCCACCCCCATCACCCCCCCACCCCCATCACCCCCCCCCACCCCCATCACCCCCCACCCCCATCACCCCCCACAATCTGACTCCGTCAGCGCTGAAAGAGTTGAATATTTGTAAGGGAGGGAGTGCTGGGGTGGGGAGGGGGTGCTCGGGTGGGGAGGGAGTGCCGGGGTGGGGAGGGGGTGCTGGGTAGGAAGGAGAATCCTGGGGAGGAGGAATCAGGGGATGGGGAAGGGGGCACAAGGCCCCAGATTTCCCTGTGGACACTCACTAACCTTTGACCCAAATGAGGTGTTGATGGACGAGATGGTGACCATACTGGACGTTTGGCTCAATCCACTGCGAGACCTCTCGGTAAACGCAGCCATCAGGACAATCAGCCTGAAAACCCAGAGAGAAACCTCATTAACATCAGGCACTAAAACACAATCCTCGCTCGCCGCTCTCCTGGTCACCAACTCTCTGCGGAAGGGAACTGGTGTGTGAGGCAGGGAACTGACCCTGATGTGTTAGGCAGGTCGGTTTGGTGTGGACTGCACTTGATGCAGCGATGCGAGAAACAGACCTCTCACACTGGGGAAGATCCGACACAGTTTTATTGAACGATAGAACTAACATCCATATTCAGCTGTGGGTCGACACTATATTGAACTGGAGACCTTGTACTAGCCTGACCAGACTTACTAGCTACCACATGGTGTTTGTACTGTGCTAGCTCGTGGACTCTGACTGTCTCAGTGGCTGGTCCCGAGAGAGCGGGAAACCTAGTGCCCTCTGGCTTTATAGTGGTCGTGTCCTGTCTGGTGATTGGCTGCACTGTGTTGTGTGCTTACTGGTCATCCTGTGTGCCAATCACTGCCTGTCTGCATCTCATTATATACACGCGTGGCTATTATGACACATGCTGTATGCCTTCTTGACCACTCTATCGACCTGCGTTGCCACCTTCAGGGTACCAGGGGCGCGATTCTCCACTCCCACGCCGGTTGGGAGAATCGCCTGGGCCGCCAAAATTTCTGGGGACGCCGGTCCGACGCCCTCCCGCGATTCTCCCAAGCGGCGAGAACGGGCCGGTCGGGTTTCGCGGGCCGCAGGCCGGAGAATTGCCGGAGGTACCCAAAATGGCGATTCTCCGGCACCCCCCGCTATTCTCAGGCCCAGTGGGCCGAGCGGCGAGGCCTAAACGGCGGGTTCCCCCCGGCGCCGTCCACACCTGGTCGCTGCAGTCGTGGGCGGTGCGTGATCGCTGGGGGGGCGAGGGGGGATCCTGCACCGGGCTTTACCTGGAATGTGGGGTGGCCCGCGATCGGTGCCCACCGATCGTCGGGCCGTCCTCTCTGAAGGAGGACCTCCTTCCTTCCGCGGCCCCGCAAGATCCGTCCCCCATCTTCTTGCGGGGCGGACTTAGAGAGGACGGCAACCCGCGCATGCGCAGATGACGCTCGTTATGCGGTGCCCGGCCGCGTCATCTATGCGGCGCCGCTTTTACGCGGGCGACAAGGCCTGGCGCGGGTAGATGACGCGGCCCCGATACTGGCCCATTGTCAGGGCCTGAATCGGTCGGGACCGGGGGCCGTTCCGCTCCGTCGTGAACCTCGACGGCGTTCACGACGGCGCGGCCACTTCGGCGTGGGGGTGGAGAATCCCGCCCCATAGACCTGAACTCCCAGATTTCTCTGTACATCAATTTTCCCCAGGACTCTTCCAGTGACCGTATAGTCCGCTCTTGAATTAGATCTTCCAAAATGCATCACCTCGCATTCGCCTGGATTGAACTCCATCTGCCATTTCTCTGCCCAACTCTCCAATCTATCTATATTTTGCTGTATTCTCTGACAGTCCTCCTCGCTATCTGCAACTCCACCAATCTTAGTATCATCTGCAAACTTGCTAATCAGACCACCTATACCTTCGTCCAGATCATTTATGTATATCACAAACAACAGTGGTCCGAGCACGGATCCCTGTGGAACACCACTAGTCACCTTTCTCCGTTTTGAGACACTCCCTTCCACCACTACTCTCTGTCTCCTGTTGCCCAGCCAGTTCTTTATCCATCTAGCTAGTACACCCTGAACCCCATACGACTTCACTTTTTCCATCAACCTGCCATGGGAAACTTTATCAAACGCAAAGTACTGAGGGAGTGCTGCATTGTCAGAGGGTTAGTACTGAGGGAGTGTCGCACTGTCAGAGGGTCAGTACTGAGGGAGTGCTGCACTGTCAGAGGGTCAGTACTGAGTGAGTGCTGCACTGTCAGAGGGTCAGTACTGAGGGAGTGCTGCACTGTCAGAGGGTCAGTACTGAGGGAGTGCTGCACTGTCAGAGGGTCAGTACTGAGTGAGTGCTGCACTGTCAGAGGGTCAGTACTGAGGGGAGTGCTGCACTGTCAGAGGGTCAGTACTGAGTGAGTGCTGCACTGTCAGAGGGTCAGTACTGAGGGAGTGCTGCACTGTCAGAGGGTCAGTACTGAGGGAGTGCCGCACTGTCAGAGGGTCAGTACTGAGGAGTGCTGCACTGTTAGAGGGTCAGTACTGAGGGAGTGCTGAACTGTCAAAGGGTCAGTACGGAGGGAGTGCCGCACTGTCAGAGTGTCAGTACTGAGGGAGTGTCGCACTGTCAGAGGGTCAGTACTGAGGGAGTGTCGCACTGTCAGAGGGTCAGTACTGAGTGAGTGCTGCACTGTCAGAGGGTCAGTACTGAGGAGTGCTGCACTGTTAGAGGGTCAGTACTGAGGGAGTTGCCGCACTGTCAGAGGGTCAGTACTGAGGGAGTGCTGCACTGTCAGAGGGTCAGTACTGAGGGAGTGCCGCACTGTCAGAGGGTCAGTACTGAGGGAGTGCTGCACTGTCAGAGGGTCAGTACTGAGGGAGTGCTGCACTGTCAGAGGGTTAGTACTGAGGGAGTGCTGCACTGTCAGAGGGTCAGTACTGAGGGAGTGCTGCACTGTCAGAAGGTAAGTACTGAGGGAGTGCTGAACTGTCAGAGGGTCAGTACTGAGGGAGTGCCACACTGTCAGAGGGTCAGTACTGAGGGAGTGCCGCACTGTCAGAGGGTCAGTACTGAGGGAGTGCTGCACTGTCAGAGGGGTCAGTACTGAGGGAGTGCCGCACTGTCAGAGGGTCAGTACTGAGGGAGTGCTGCACTGTCAGAGGGTCAGTACTGGAGGGAGTGCTGCACTGTCAGAGGGTTAGTACTGAGGGAGTGCTGCACTGTCAGAGGGTCAGTACTGAGGGAGTGCTGCACTGTCAGAAGGTAAGTACTGAGGGAGTGCTGAACTGTCAGAGGGTCAGTACTGAGGGAGTGCCACACTGTCAGAGGGTCAGTACTGAGGGAGTGCCGCACTGTCAGAGGGTCAGTACTGAGGGAGTGCTGCACTGTCAGAGGGTCAGTACTGAGGGAGTGCTGCACTGTCAGAGGGTCAGTACTGAGGGAGTGAACATAGAACATTACAGCGCAGTACAGGCCTTTTGGCCCTCGGTGTTGCGCTGACCTGTGAAACCACTCTAAAGCCCATCTACACTATTCCCTTATCGTCCATATGTCTATCCAATGTCCATTTGAATGCCCTTAATGTTGGCGAGTCCACTACTGTTGCAGGCAGGGCATTCCACGCCCTTACTACTCTCTGAATAAAGAACCTACCTCTGACATCTGTCCTATATCTATCTCCCCTCAATTTAAAGGTATGTCCCCTCGTGCTAGACATCACCATCCGAGGAAAAAGGCTCTCACTGTCCACCCTATCCAATCCTCTGATCATCTTGTATGCCTCAATTAAGTCACCTCTTAACCTTCTTCTCTCTAACGAAAACAGCCTCAAGTCCCTCAGCCTTTCCTCATAAGATCTTCCCTCCATACCAGGCAACATTCTGGTAAATCTCCTCTGCACCCTTTCCAATGCTTCCACATCCTTCCTATAATGCGGCGACCAGAATTGCACACAATACTCCAAATGCGGCCGCACCAGTGTTTTGTACAACTGCAACATGACCTCATGGCTCCGAAACTCATTCCCTCTACCAATAAAAGCTAACACACCGTACGCCTTCTTAACAACCCTTTCAACCTGGGTGGCAACTTTAAGTAATCTATGTACATGGACACCGAGATCTCTCGGCTCATCCACACTACCAAGAATCTTACCATTAGCCCAGTACTCTGTCTTCCTGTTATTCCTTCCAAAATGAATCACCTCACACTTTTCTGCATTAAACTCCATTTGCCACCTCTCAGCCCAGCGCTGCAGCTTATCTATGTCCCTCTGTAACTTGTAACATTCTTCCGCACTTACTCACCCATCCTTCTACGCCCCTCCTCCAGGTCATTTATAAAAATGACAAACAGCAGTGGCCCCAAAACAGATCCTTGTGGTATACCACTAGTAACTGGACTCCAGTCTGAACATTTCCCATCAACCACCACCCTTTGTCTTCTTCCAGCTAGCCAATTTCTGATCCAAACTGCTAAATCACCCTGAATCCCATGCCTCCGTATTTTCTGCAGTAGCCTACCGTGGGGAACCTTATCAAACGCTTTACTGAAATCCATATACACCACATCAACTGCTTTACCCTCATCCACCTGTTTGGTCACCTTCTCAAAGAACTCAATAAGGTTTGTGAGGCACGACCTACCCTTCACAAAACCGTGTTGACTATCTCTAATCAAATTATTCCTTTCCAGATGATTATACATCCTATCTCTTAAAAACCTTTCCACGACTTTGCCCACAACAGAAGTAAGGCTCACTGGTCTATAGTTACCGGGGTTGTCCCTACTCCCCTTCTTGAACAAGGGGACAACATTTGCTATCCTCCAGTCTTCTGGCATATTCCTGTAGACAAAGAAGACTTAAAGGTCAAAGCCAAAGGCTCAGCAATCTCCTCCCTAGCTTCTCAGAGAATCCTAGGATAAATCCCATCTGGCCCAGGGGACTTATCTATTTTCACACTTTCCAGAATTGCTAACACCTGCTCCTTATGAACCTCAAGCCCTTCTAGTCTAGTAGCCTGAATCTCAGTATTCTCCTCAACAACATTGTCTTTTTCCTGTGTGAATACTGACGAAAAATATTCATTTAGCACCTGTCCTATCTCCTCGGACTCCAAGCACAACTTCCCGCTACTGTCCTTGACTGGTCCTACTCTTACCTGAGTCATTCTTTTATTCCTGACATATCTATAAAAAGCTTTAGGGTTATCCTTGATCCTACCTGCCAAAGATTTCTCATGACCCCTCTTGGCTCTTCTTAGCTTTCTCTTTAGGTCCTTCCGAGCTAACTTGTAACTCTCGAGCGCCCTAACTGAACCTTCACGTCTCATCTTTACATAAGCCTCCTTCTTCCTCCTGACAAGTGTTTCAACTGCTTTAGTAAACCACGGTTCCCTTGCTCAACCACTTCCTCCCTGCCTGACAGGTACATACTTATCAAGGACACTCAGTAGCTGTTCCTTGAACAAGCTCCACATTTCCATTGTGCCCATCCCCTGCAGTTTTCCGCTCCATCCGATGCATCCTAAGTCTTGCCTCATCGCATCATAATTGCCTTTCCCCAGATATAACTCTTGCCCTGCAGTATATACCTATCCCTTTCCATCACAAGAGTAAACGTAATTGAATTGTGGTCATTATCACCAAAGTGCTCACCTACCTCCAAATCTAACACCTGTCCTGGTTCATTACCCAGTACCAAATCCAATATGGCCTCGCCTCTCGTTGGCCTAGCTACATACTGTGTCAGGAAACCCTCCTGCACACATTGGACAAAAATGGACCCATCTAAAATGCTCGAACTATAGCGTTTCCAGTCAATATTTGGAAAGTTAAAGTCCCCCATAATAACTACCCTGTTGCTTTCACTCCTATCCAGAATCATCTTTGCAATCCTTTCCTCTACATCTCTGGAACTTTTCGGAGGCCTATAGAAAACCCTAACAGGGTGACCTCTCCTTTCCTGTTTCTAACTTCAGCCCATACTACCTCAGTAGACGAGTCCTCATCAAACGTCCTTTCTGCCACTGTAATACTGTCCTTGACTAACAATGCCACCCCTCCCCCTCTTTTACCACCTTCCCTGAGCTTACTGAAATATCTAAACCCCGGCATCTGCAACAACCATTCCTGTCCCTGCTCTATCCATGTCTCCGAAATGGCCACAACATCGAAGACCCAGGTACCAACCCATGCCGCAAGTTCACCCACCTTATTCCGGATGCTCCTGGCATTGAAGAAGACACACTTCAAACCACCTTCCTGCCTGCCGGTACACTCCTGCAACTTTGAAACCTTACTCATGACCTCACCACTCTCAACCTCCTGTATACTGGAGCTACAATTCAGGTTCCCAAGCCCCTGCTGAACTAGTTTAAACCCTCCCGAAGAGCATTCGCAAATTTCCCCCCAGGATATGGGCCTGCGCAAACAATTTAAATCTTTACTACTTACCCAGCAGTCACTCTGTCCTCAGTCCGACTGGATTCAGCTGGAAACTCCCTGCAGTAAGTTTAAAAAAAATTTACTCCCCTTCTCAGCAAGCTCCTCCACAAACCACCTTCAAGTTGCGGTGACCACAATGCACAGATGCAAATTTCCCCCGCAACAGCCAATCAGCAGCTCCGCTCTACTGCCCTCTGCTGGAGTGCTGCACTGTCAGAGGGTCAGTACTGAGGGAGTGCCGCACTGTCAGAGGGTCAACACTGAGGGAGTGCCGCACTGTCAGAGGGTCAGTACTGAGGGAGTGCCGCACTGTCAGAGAGTCAGTACTGAGGGAGTGCTGCACTGTCAGAGGGTCAGTACTGAGGGAGTGCCGCACTGTCAGAGGGTCAGTACTGAGGGAGTGCCGCACTGTCAGAGGGTCAGTACTGAGGGAGTGCTGCACTGTCAGAGGGTCAGTACTGAGGGAGTGCTGCACTGTCAGAGGGTCAGTACTGAGGGAGTGCCGCACTGTCAGAGGGTCAGTACTGAGGGAGCGCCGCACTGTCAGAGGGTCAGTACTGGGGGAATTTTTGTGTCTCCAGGTCCTGACTATTTACTCGAATCTATGTCACAACGACAGATTCCTAGTTAGTACATTTCTGTGTGTGGGATCTTTCTGCATTACAACAGTGACGACACTCTGAAGATGCGATTCGTTTGTTGTAAAGCACTTTGTGAAGCTGTGAGGGTCTGAAAGTTGCCACATGGTTGCGAGATCTTTCCTGTGTGACAGTGATTGCTGGCAGGTTGATTCTGTGAATCCTCTACAAATCTGAGATTTGTTATCTCATTGCTCCTCTAACACTGTCATTTTCAAACTCACTGTCACGACCCCGCGGACGGGTGCCGGGAGAGGTGCGGACTGATTGACCGCGGCATTCCCGATTGCAGGAAGAAGTGCCCAATGGCCGCGACCGGCTTTTCAAAATGCCGGCCGTAGTCAGCTTGCATGCCCCCCCAGCTGATCTAGTAGGGCCCAGGCCCAGAGCCCAGCGGGTCCCAAGACCAGATTTAAAAAAAAAACAATGGAGTCTTCCCGCCAGAAGCGGCAGCAAAGTGCAGGTCACACGCACCGTGCTCGGGGTGCAAAATCACGGAGGAGAGATTCCTCCATTTTGTAACTGCCAACAAGCAAGAGGACTTTGTGAAGAACTGAAGAGAGGGCCAGAGACACAAACAGACCAGGATCTCACAACTGAATCTGCTGGAGAGAGCTGCTCGGGAGAGTCCATGGCGGGACAGAGCGGTGCTGGTGTGAGCTGTATCCAGAACTCCAGGGTCTCTGATGAACAAACAATTAAGAAGAAGCTGAAATCCGGAACAAAGCAGAATAAAGATGGTTTCTTGAGGTATGTTAATTGTGCCGATGCAAATCAGGACGCAATGCCCATGTGTGCTGTATGCAGGGAAGTACTGGCAAATGAAAGTTTAAAACCCTCAAATCTTAAAAGGCATTTGAAGACTAAGCACGGCGAGTTCGACGGCAAACCTCTTGATTTTTTTCAAGGATGCAGTGAGAACTTAAACCATCAGCTGACACCAGTAGCAGAAATGTAACATTGAACGACAAAGCAAGTGAGATCGTGAGGCCCGAGCAGGCCCACCTGTCACATTAAAGGTAAGAGAAAATGGTGTGTAGTTAAGCTCAGGTGTCGTGGGTCGTGAAGGTGGGCTGGCAAAGGGCCCCGAATCTCGACCCGTTGGTAAAAGTGGGTCCCCGGAAATAATTTGAGAAACACTGCTCAACACCTGCTGACGTTTAATGTTTGATCCAGCAGTGACTTTCGGCAGTTTGCTGTCCGCGTCTAATCGCTGAGATTTCCGTCTCACCCCCTCAGCGTTACCGCAGCGGGTGACAGACTGACTGCTTCACATGGCGCCCTGCAATGGGGAACTGTTCTCCCACTCACCCCGGCCACCCTTCCTGCTGAATGGACAATCTCCCACTGAATACTGAAGCTGTAACCCAACCCGGAACCTTTAACTGTTGTTCAAGGGAAACTTTGGTCTTTGCCTTTGATTGAAACTTGTTTCCTCGGGTTGAAAGAATGACATTCTTGAGACCAGTGCATCATTGAGAGCCGCCTTTAACCTTCGTTCTGGCACCGGCCCATTGACTGGGCTGAAGGGACAGTGTTGTAACTTATTGCACTGGCCTTTGTCATTGAAAGGCCGAGATTGAGGGGAAACCTTTAGTCACTGGATGGAATTCACGGCTCGAGCTGCACAATCTGGTAATGTTCACAATGGAACTCTTAGTGCGAAAGCTTTGAAAGGGAAGCGGACAAAATGTGTCAGTGAAAGTGTTAATCGCCAGTAGCTGTTCGCCTAACTCTTCCTTGTATTCAATCAGCTGGGTTGACAGAGCTGTCCCTGTTTCACTCGTCCCACCAGCTATTCAGCATTGTGTCACTGCAAACTCCAAACAGAATAATTGGACTTCAGCCAGCATTGCTGGTGCTGGAGGGGGAGAGAGAAGGAGGGAGAGAGAGGGGGAGGGAGGGGAAGGGATGGAGTGTGGGAAAGAGAGAGAGAGGGATGGATGGAGGGAGGGAGAGAGATCAGTGGAGCGATATTCCACTGCCAACAAGCCCCTACCCAGTATTCACACCTGCTCCTCCAGGTGAGTCCAGGCCAGACCCCCACGTATCCGCTCTGCTTTGGGAGTTGTAATGAAGGAGGAAGGCCCCAGGCCTGGACAGATGTTCTCGCTGTGTTAGAACATCAAGACCTTAGCTCAGAGGCAGGATATACAGGATACCAACATACCTACTTCATTGTAATAGCCGCTGACCAACAGATTTCTGCCATTGGGTCAAGCGGGATCAGATTTTGTCTCGATTGAGGCCAGCTTGAGTTCAGGCCCTGGGAATGAGCGAGATCCCAAAATATTTTAAGAAAATAAATATGACAGCCATCCGCACCTTCTCCCCATATTCCTCAATCCCTAATACACCTGCTCCCTTCCCCAGCACTGATCCCAGTAACAATGACCCGCCTGGTAACATTCTAAAGTCCAATTCCCATTAGGATGTGAAGTTTTCCTCAGTTTCCTTCCTACCCTGGACATCCAAGTCTCCTTGGGAATTAATCCGAGACCACAAGGGACTATAGAGATCTCCCTCGGTTAGAAAGATAAGTGATGTGAGAGTGGCAGCGTTTCCCGAGTTCTGGCTCTGCTCGTCTTTTAATCCTTTTTTAAAAATAAATTTAGAGTACCAAATTATTGTTTTTCCAATTGAGGGGTAATGTAGTGCGGCCAATCCGTCCAACCTGCACATCTTTGGATTGTGGGGGTGAGACTCAGGCAAACCCGGGGAGAACGTGCCAATTCCACACAGACAATGCCCTTCATTTTATCCTGGTGCACATTTCATAATTGTCTTTTCTCGGAATATATACTTGTCCCCGGATGATCCTGGCTGGAGTTTCACGATGAGCTGAGTTGAAACGTAAAGAATCCTCGTGTGAATGGGGGCGTCGGGGTTGGCTGGGGTGGGGTCCAGCTCACAGTGGCGTTGTTTCCGAGGAGCGGGCATGTCCCTGGGCAGTGTAATCAGGATGATGACCACTCTGAGAGTGTTGTTCAGGATGGTGATCTCAGTTCCTTGTTGTAGGGATTTGGAGAGCACCTTGAGGAACCGCGACGTAGCCGTGTGCGAGGTGCAGAAGAATTTGATTGAGGACATTGCCTCATAAAGGCCCGCCTGCAATTCGTTGATATCCTGCTGCACGGTGCATTGCATGTCCTGACAGAATCCGGCTGCACGGTGCATTGCATGTCCTGACAGAATCCGGCTGCACGGTGCATCGCATGTCCTGACAGAATCCGGCTGCACGGTGCATCGCATGTCCTGACAGAATCCGGCTGCACGGTGCATCGCATGTCCTGACAGAATCCGGCTGCACGGTGCATCGCATGTCCTGACAGAATCCGGCTGCACGGTGCATCGCATGTCCTGACAGAATCCGGCTGCACGGTGCATCGCATGTCCTGACAGAATCCGGCTGCACGGTGCATCGCATGTCCTGACAGAATCCGGCTGCACGGTGCATCGCATGTCCTGACAGAATCCGGCTGCACGGTGCATCGCATGTCCTGACAGAATCCGGCTGCACGGTGCATCGCATGTCCTGACAGAATCCGGCTGCACGGTGCATCGCATGTCCTGACAGAATCCGGCTGCACGGTGCATCGCATGTCCTGACAGAATCCGGCTGCACGGTGCATCGCATGTCCTGACAGAATCCGGCTGCACGGTGCATCGCATGTCCTGACAGAATCCGGCTGCACGGTGCATCGCATGTCCTGACAGAATCCGGCTGCACGGTGCATCGCATGTCCTGACAGAATCCGGCTGCACGGTGCATCGCATGTCCTGACAGAATCCGGCTGCACGGTGCATCGCATGTCCTGACAGAATCCGGCTGCACGGTGCATCGCATGTCCTGACAGAATCCGGCTGCACGGTGCATCGCATGTCCTGATGGACTTGGGGGGGCCAGGCATGGAATGTCCGTGTCTCCGGTTTCTTTTTTTTTCTTCGTTTCTTCTTTTTCTCAATTTAGAGTAAACAATTATTTTTTCCAATTAAGGGGCAATTTAGCGTGGCCAATCCACCTAACCTGCACATCTTTGTGTTGTGGGGGCGAAACCCACGCAGACACGGGGAGAATGTGCAAACTCCACACGGACAGTGACCCGGGGCCGGGATCGAACCCGGGACCTCGGCGCCGTGAGGCAGCAGTGCTAACCACTGCGCCACCGTGCCGCCCGTGTCTCCGGTTTCTGACCGAAGTGAGAGGCAAGCTCCTGACTGAGTTTGAAGCTTGGTGGCCAAGCTTTAGTCATTCTGATTGTCGGACACATCAGCTTCGATGGAGCGTGATGTAGCCATGAGACCGTAAGACATAGGAACAGAATTAGGCCACTCGGCCCATCAAGTCTGCTCCGCCATTCAATCATGGCTGATATTTTCTCATCCCCATTCTCCTGCCTTCTCCCTGATCCCCTTATTAATCAAGATCCTATCTATCTCTGTCTTAAAGACACTCAGTGATTCGGCGTTGAGGGAGGTGTATGTTGTTGGAGTTGAGGGATGTGTATGTGAGTGGAGGTGAGTGGAGGTGAGGGTGGTGAGGGGATGAGGGAGATGAGGGGTGAGGGGGTGAGTGGGGGTGAGGGGGGTGAGGGAGGTGAGTGGAGGTGAGGGGATGAGGGAGGTGAGGAGGTGAGAGGGGGTGAGGGAGGTGAGGGGGTGAGGGAGATGAGTGGTGAGGGAGGTGAGGGGGTGAGTGGGGGTGAGGGAGGTGAGGGGGTGAGGGAGGTGAGTGGAGGTGAGGGGGTGAGGGGATGAGGGAGGTGAGGGGGTGAGGGGGGTGAGGGGTGAGGGAAGTGTGATGAGAATGGAGGTGAGGGGGTGAGGGGGTGAGTGGAGGTGAGGGGGTGAGGGAGGTGAGGGGGGTGAGGGGGATGAGGGGGGTGAGGGAGGTGAGGGGTGAGGGAGGTGAGGGGAGAGTGGAGGTGAGGGGGTGAGGGGTGAGGGAGGTGAGGGGGGTGAGGGGGATGAGGGGGGTGAGGGAGGTGAGGGGTGAGGGAGGTGAGGGGAGAGTGGAGGTGAGGGGGTGAGGGGTGAGGGAGGTGAAGGGGTGAGTGGAGGTGAGCGGGTGAGGCGTTGAGGGTGGTGAGGGAGATGAGTGGAGGTGAGGGAAGTGAGGGGGTAATGGAGGTGAGGGGGGTGAGTGGGTGAGGAGGCGGTGAGGGGGTGAGGGAGGTGAGGGGTGTGAGTGGATGAGGAGGGTGAGGGGTGAGGGAGGTGAGGGGAGGTGAGGGAGGTGAGGGGGTGAGGGAGGTGAGGAGGTGAGGGGGTGAGGGAGGGGAGGGAGATGAAGGGGTGAGGGGGTGAGGGAGGTGAGGTGGGTGAGGGGAGTGAGGGAGGCGAGGGGGGTGAGGGGGTGAGGGGGGTGAGGGGCTGAGGGTGGTGAGGGACGTAAGGGGAATGAGGGGAGGGAGTGGAGGTAAGGGAGGTGAGGGGGGTGAGGGTGGTGAGGAAGGTGAGGGGGTGAGGGAGGTGAGGTGGTTGAGAGGGGTGAGGGAGATGAGGGGGTGAGGGAGGTGAGGGGGTGAGGGGGGAGGAGGTGAGGGGTTGAGGAGCTGAGGGGGTGAGGGAGGAGAGGGGGTGAGGGGGTTGAGGGGTTGAGGAGGGTGAGGGGCGTGAGGGGGGTGAGGGAGGTGAGGGGGTGAGGGGGGTGAGGGGGTGAGGGATTGAGGAGGTGAGGGAGGTGAGGAGGGGGTGAGGAGGGGGTGAGGGGGGGTGAGGGAGGTGAGGGGGTGAGGAGGTGAGGGGGTGAGGGATTGAGGAGGTGAGGGAAGTGAGGAGGGGGTGAGGAGGGGTGAGGAGGTGAGGGGGTGAAGAGGTGAGGGGGTGAGGGGGGTGAAGGGGTGAGGAGGTGAGGGAGGTGAGGAGGGGGTGAGGGGGTGAGGAGGTGAGGGGGGGTTGAGGGGGTGAGGAGGGGGTGAGGAGGTGAGGGGCTGAGGGGGTGAGGAGGTGAGGGAGGTGAGGAGGGAGGTGAGGGGGTGAGGGGAGGTGAGGAGGTGAGGGGAGGGGGTGAGGGGGCAAGGGGGGTGAAGGAGGTGAAGGGGGTGAGGGGGTGAGGGAGGTGAGGAGGGGGTGAGGAGGGAGGTGAGGGGTTGAGGGGGGTGAGGAGGGTGAGGGGCGTGAGGGGGTGAGGAAGGTGAGGAGGTGAGGGGGTGAGGGGGGTGAGGGATTGAGGAGGTGAGGGAGGTGAGGAGGGGGTGAGGGGGGGTGAGGAGGGGTGAGGGGGGGTGAGGGGGGTGATGGAGGTGAGGGGGTGAGGAGGTGAGGGGGGTGAGGGATTGAGGAGGTGAGGGAAGTGAGGAGGGGGTGAGGGGGGGGTGAGGGGGGGGTGAGGGGGTGAGGAGGTGAGGGGGGTGAGGGATTGAGGAGGTGAGGGAAGTGAGGAGGGGGTGAGGAGGGGGTGAGGGGGGTGAGGGGGTGAGGAGGTGAGGGGGTGAGGAGGTGAGGGCGTGAGGGGGGCGAAGGGGTGAGGAGGTGAGGGAGGTGAGGAGGGGGTGAGGGGGTGAGGAGGTGAGGGGGGGTTGAGGGGGTGAGGAGGGGGTGAGGAGGTGAGGGGCTGAGGGGGTGAGGAGGTGAGGGAGGTGAGGAGGGGGGTGAGGGGGTGAGGGGAGGTGAGGGAGGTGAGGGGGTGAGGGGGCAAGGGGGGTGAAGGAGGTGAAGGGGGTGAGGGGGTGAGGGAGGTGAGGAGGGGGTGAGGAGGGAGGTGAGGGGGTGAGGGGTTGAGGGGTTGAGGGGTTGAGGGGGGTGAGGGGCGGGAGGGGGGTGAGGGAGGTGAGGAGGTGAGGGGGTGAGGGGGGTGAGGGATTGAGGAGGTGAGGGAGGTGAGGAGGGGATGAGAGGGGGGTGAGGGGGGTGAGGGAGGTGAGGGGGTGAGGAGGTGAGGGGGGTGAGGGATTGAGGAGGTGAGGGAAGTGAGGAGGAGGTGAGGAGGGGGTGAGGGGGGTGAGGGGGTGAGGAGGTGAAGGGGTGAGGGAGGTGAGGGGGTGTGAGGGGGTGAGGAGGTGAGGGGGGGTTGAGGGGGTGAGGAGGGGGTGAGGGGTTGAGGGGCTGAGGGGGTGAGGGAGGTGAGGGAGGTGAGGAGGGGGTGAGGGAGGTGAGGGGGTGAGAGGGTGAGGGGAGGTGATGAGGTGAGGGAGGTGAGGGGGGTGAGGGGGCAAGGGGGTGAAGGAGGTGAAGGGGGTGAGGGGGTGAGGGAGGTGAGGAGGGGGTGAGGAGGGAGGTGAGGGGGTGAGGGAGGTGAGGAGGGGGTGAGGGAGGTGAGGAGGGGGTGAGGGAGGTGAGGAGGGGGTGAGGGAGGTGAGGAGGGGGTGCGGGGGTGAGGAGGGGGTGAGGGGGGTGAGAGGGTGAGGGGGTGAGGGAGGTGAGGAGGGGGTGAGGGGGGTGAGGGAGTGAAGGGGTGGGGGGTGAGGAGGGGGTGAGGGGGGTGAGGAGGGGGTGAGGGGGTGGGGGGGGTGAGGGAGGTGAGGGGGGTGAGGATAGAGTGAGGGGGGTGAGGGAGGTGAGGAGGGGGTGAGGGAGGTGAGGAGGGGGTGAGGAGGGGGTGAGGGGGTGAGGAGGGGGTGAGGGAGGTGAGGAGGGTGTGAGGGAGGTGAGGAGGGGGTGAGGGGGTGAGGGAGGTGAGGAGGGGGTGAGGGAGGTGAGGAGGGGGGTGAGGGGGTGAGGAGGGGGTGAGGGAGGTGAGGAGGGGGTGCGGGAGGTGAGGAGGGGGTGAGGGGTGTGAGGAGGGGGTGAGGAGGGGGTGAGGGAGGTGAGGAGGGGGTGAGGGAGGTGAGGAGGGGGGTGAGGGGGTGAGGGAGGGGGTGAGGGGGTGAGGGAGGTGAGGAGGGGGTGAGGGGGGTGAGGAGGGGGTGAGGGGGTGAGGGAGGGGGTGAGGGGGTGAGGGAGGTGAGGAGGGTGGAGGGAGGTGAGGAGGGGGTGAGGGGGGTGAGGAGGGGGTGAGGGGGGGTGAGGAGGGGGTGAGGGAGGTGAGGAGGGGGTGAGGGAGGTGAGGAGGGGGTGAGGGAGGTGAGGAGGGGGTGAGGGGGGTGAGGGGGGTGAGGGGGGTGAGGGAGGTGAGGGAGGTGAGGAGGGGGTGAGGGGGGTGAGGGGGGTGAGGAGGGGGTGAGGGGGGTGAGGGGGTGAGGGGGTGAGGGAGGTGAGGAGGGGGTGAGGGGGGTGAGGAGGGGGTGAGGTGGGTGAGGGGGGTGAGGAGGGGGTGAGGGGGTGAGGGGGGTGAGGAGGGGGTGAGGGGGTGAGGGGGGTGAGGGGGGTGAGGAGGGGGTGAGGGGGTGAGGGGGGTGAGGAGGGGGTGAGGAGGGGGTGAGGGAGGTGTTTCTCTTTTCTCTTCTCTGCTGGGGCTTTTCGAGGAATGAAGTGATTTCTCAGATTAAATTGACCCAGTTGTGTTTTGTTCCGTCCCCTCTGTGTTCGTGGATGTTTAACATTGATCTCTTCTTGTGTCTGTTGGACCATTTCTGCGATTTATTGTGTTGTTTCTTAAAATGTAAAACTTCAATAAATAGAATTCAAAAACAGGAAGACAAGTGGTTATATCTCACACGGAGGTGAGAGGTCAGGGCCGCGAGCTGCTCCAACCAGACCTGAGATTGATCCAGGCCGCGAGCATCACCTTGCATCACATCGACGGCCAACTGACCCCCCCAATAACTAACTGACCCCACAAACTAACCGGCCCTCCACAAACTAACCGGCCCTCCACAAACTAACCGGCCCTCCACAAACTAACTGACCCCCAAAAAACTAACCGGCCCTCCACAAACTAACCGGCCCTCCACAAACTAACCGGCTCCTCCACAAACTAACTGACCCCCCAAAAAACTAACCGGCCCCTCCACAAACTAACCGGCCCCTCCACAAACTAACCGGCTCCTCCACAAACTAACCGGACCCCCCAAAAAACTAACCGGCCCCTCCACAAACTAACCGGCCCCTCCACAAACTAACCGGCCCCCCCACAAACTAACCGGCCCCCCCACAAACTAACCGGCCCCTCCACAAACTAACTGACCCCCAAAAAAACTAACCGGCCCCTCCACAAACTAACCGGCCCCTCCACAAACTAACCGGCCCCTCCACAAACTAACCGGCCCCTCCACAAACTAACCGGCCCCCCCACAAACTAACCGGCCCCTCCACAAACTAACCGGCCCCCCCACAAACTAACCGACTTCTCCACAAACTGACTGACCTCCAATAACTAACTGACCCCCCAAAAACTAACTGACCCCCAAAAAACTAACTGACCCCTTCACAAACTAATTGATCCTGGGGTTTCGGTATTTTACTGTGTAGTGAAATCATAGTACGAAGTTTTACACCAGGTTAAAGTCCAACAGGTTTGTTTCGAATCACTAGCTTTCGGAGGAAGGAGCAGCGCTCCGAAAGCTAGTGATTTGAAACAAACCTGTTGGACTTTAACCTGGTGTTGTAAGACTTCGTACTGTGCTCACCCCAGTCCAACGCCGGCATCTCCACATAGTGAAATCATGGTTGTATTGTAATTCACTGGCTGACCACTAGGAGTCTCACTAGTATATAAGTGAATGTAAAGTCAGCTGACCAAACACTGGCTGGAGGAGTAAAAGGGAGAGCTTGCATGGGCATGAATTTGCTGTTGTTCATCTGTTGTGTTGTATAGTTAACCTCAGTTAATGTTAATAAATTGTTTATAACTTTAACTACAAGTGTTCTTGTAATAAATCAGGCCACCCAACAAGAACATTACATGGTACCAGGACTTGAAGGTATTAAACACTGAGAAAAAGAAAAACTATCAACCTGCCGCAGAGATTTGAGGATTTTCCAGACTGCAGAATTTATACCATGGAGTAATTGAAGCCACCAAGTCTCAGCTTTCATGGTAATGTGGACAGTAACTGGCATGTGTTTAAACAACAATTTAATCTGTTTCTTACTGCAGTAAATTTAGGCAATCATTTAGATTCAAGTAAGCGATGCTCCTAACAGCGGCAGGGCCCGAAGCAATTACTGTGCTTAATACGTTTAAATTTGCGAATGATTAAAAGATAGTAAACATTTAAATTAAGTCATTCAAAGATTTACCGCCCATTGCAACCCCAGAAAGAATGACATTTGTGAACGCTATGTGTTTAGATCACATTCACAGAAGTCTGGAAGGTCCTTAGATCAGTTCATCACGAATTTAAAGTTAAAAGCTAAAACCTGTAATTTCTCTGCGGTGGAATCTTCCCTGATTCGGGATCAGGTTGTGTTTGGTGTGAATGAGAATAAGCTGAGGAAGCGGTTGTCGGTCGAGGGAATCGGAGTTGTTCTTTGGAACTAACAATTAAGATGTGCCTTTGCTCACGAGCTAGCAGCACAGCATTCTGAAGTGTTTCTCGGTAATGGCGGCGTCTTCTTGGAGGGAAGTGCGTGAGGGGTTGTTTAGGGAGCACTTGCTGCGAGTGCTGGATAGTTTTGTCCCACTGAGACAAGAAAGGAATGGTAAGGTGAAGGAGCCTTGGATGACAAGAGAAGTGGAGCTTCTAGTCAAGAGGAAGAAGGAATCTTACGTTAGGTTGAGGAAGCGAGGATTTGACTTGGATCTAGAGGGTTACAAGGCAGCCAGGAAGGAACTCAAAAATGGACTGAGGAGAGCTAGAAGGGGGGCATGAAAAAGCCCTGGTGGGAAGGATTAGGGAAAACCCTAAGGCGTTCTACACTTATGTGAGAAGTAAGAGACCGATCAGGGATAGTGGAGGGAACTTGTGCCTTGAGTCTGAGGACATAGGGGAGAACAAAGAACAAAGAAAAGTACAGCACAGGAACAGGCCCTTCGGCCCTCCAAGCCTGCGTCGACCATGCTGTCCGTCTAAACTAAACTCTTCTGCACTACCGGGGTCCGTATCCCTCTATTCCCATCCTATTCATGTATTTGTCAAGATGCCCCTTAAACGTCACTATTGTCCCTGCTTCCACCACCTCCTCCGGCAGCAAGTTCCAGGCATCCATTACCCTCTGTGTAAAAAACTTCCCTCGTACATCTCCTCTAAACCTTGCCCCTCGCACCTTAAACCTATGCCCCCTAGTAATTGACCCCTCTACCCTGGGGAAAAGTCTCTGACTATCCACCCTGTCTATGCCCCTCATACTTTTGTAGACCTCTATCAGGTCTCCCCTCAACCTCCTTCGTTCCAGTGAGAACAAACCGAGTTTATTCAACCGCTCCTCATAGCTAATGCCCTCCATACCAGGCAACATTCTGGTAAATCTCTTCTGCACCCTCTCTAAAGCCTCCACATCCTTCTGGTAGTGTGATGACCAGAATTGAACACTATACTCCAAGTGTGGCCTAACTAAGGTTCTATACAGCTGCAACATGACTTGCCAATTTTTATTTGGGAGGCCCTAAATGAATACTTTGCTTCAGTATTCACTAGCAAGAGGGACCTTGTTGTTTGTGAGAACAGTGTGAACCAGGTTAATCGACTCGAACAGGTTGATATTAAGAAGGAGGATGTGCTGGAAATTTTGAAAAGCATCAGGATAGATAAGTCCCCTGGGCCTGACGGGATATACCCAAGGTGACTACGGGAAGTGAGGGAGGAGATTGCTGTGCCGTTGGCGATGATCTTTGTGTCCTCACTCTCCACTGGAGTACATAGAACATAGAAAATACAGCACAGAACAGGCCCTTCGGCCCACGATGTTGTGCCGAACCTTTGTCCTAGATTAATCATAGATTATCATTGAATTTACAGTGCAGAAGGAGGCCATTCGGCCCCCCGAGTCTGCACCGCCTCCTGGAAAGAGCACCCTACCCAAACTCAACACCTCCACCCAACACCAAGGGCAATTTTGGACATTAAGGGCAATTTATCATTGGCCAATTCACCTAACCTGCACATCTTTGGACTGTGGGAGGAAACCGGAGCACCCGGAGGAAACCCACGCAGACACGGGGAGGACGTGCAGACTCCGCACAGACAGTGACCCAGCGGGGAATCGAACCTGGGACCCTGGAGCTGTGAAGCCACAGTGCTAACCACTATGCTACCGTGCTGCCCTTAAGAACAAATAAATCTACACTATATCATTTTACCGTAATCCATGTACCTATCCAATAGCTGCTTGAAGGTCCCTCATGTTTCCGACTCAACTACATCCACAGGCAGTGCATTCCATGCCCCCACTACTCTCTGGGTAAAGAACCTACCTCTGATATCCCTCCTATATCTTCCACCTTTCACCTTAAATTTATGTCCCCTTGTAATGGTTTGTTCCACCCGGGGAAAAAGTCTCTGACTGTCTACTCTATCTATTCCCCTGATCATCTTATAAACCTCTATCAAGTCGCCCCTCATCCTTCTCCGTTCTAATGAGAAAAGGCCTAGCACCCTCAACCTTTCCTCGTAAGACCTACTCTCCATTCCAGGCAACATCCTGGTGAATCTTCTTTGCACCTTTTCCAAAGCTTACACATCCTTCCTAAAATGAGGCAACCAGAACTGTACACAGTACTCCAAATGTGGCCTTACCAAAGTTTTGTACAGCAGCATCATCACCTCACGGCTCTTAAATTCAATCCCTCTGTTAATGAACGCGAGCACACCATAGGCCTTCTTCACAGCTCTATCCACTTGAGTGGCAACTTTCAAAGATGTATGAACATAGACCCCAAGATCTCTCTGCTCCTCCACATTGCCAAGAACTCTACCGTTAACCCTGTATTCCGCATTCATATTTGTCCTTCCAAAATGGACAACCTCACACTTTTCAGGGTTAAACTCCATCTGCCACTTCTCAGCCCAGCTCTGCATCCTATCTATGTCTCTTTGCAGCCGCCAACAGCCCTCCTCACTATCCACAACTCCACCAATCTTCGTATCGTCTGCAAATTTACTGACCCACCCTTCAACTCCCTCATCCAAGTCATTAATGAAAATCACAAACGGCAGAGGACCCAGAACTGATCCCTGCGGTAACTGGTAACTGGGATCCAGGCTGAATATTTACCATCCACCACCACTCTCTGACTTCTATCGGTTAGCCAGTTCGTTATCCAACTGGCCAAATTTCCCACTATCCCATGCCTCCTTACTTTCTGCATAAGCCTACCATGGGGAACCTTATCAAATGCCTTACTAAAATCCATGTACACTACATCCACTGCTTTACCTTCATCCGCATGCTTGGTCACCTCCTCAAAGAATTCAATAAGACTTGTAAGGCAAGACCTACCCCTCACAAATCCGTGCTGACTATCCCTAATCAAGCAGTGTCTTTCCAGATGCTCAGAAATCCTATCCTTCAGTACCCTTTCCATTACTTTGCCTACCACCGAAGTAAAACTAACTGGCCTGTAATTCCCAGGGTTATCCCTAGTCCCTTTTTTGAACAGGGGCACGACATTCGCCACTCTCCAATCCCCTGGTACCACCCCTGTTGACAGTGAGGACGAAAAGATCATTGCCAACGGCTCTGCAATTTCATCTCTTGCTTCCCATAGAATCCTTGGATATATCCCGTCAGGCCCGGGGGACTTGTCTATCCTCAAGTTTTTCAAAATGCCCAACATATCTTCCTTCCTAACAAGTATTTCCTCGAGCTTACCAATCTGTTTCACACTGTCCTCTCCAACAATATCGCCCCTCTCATTTGTAAATACAGAAGAAAAGTACTCGTTCAAGACCTCTCCTCTCTCTTCAGACTCAATACACAATCTCCCGCTACTGTCCTTGATCGGACCTACCCTCGCTCTAGTCATTCTTATATTTCTCACATATGTGTAAAAGGCCTTGGGGTTTTCCTTGATCCTACCCGCCAAAGATTGTTCATGCCCTCTCTTAGCTCTCCTAATCCCTTTCTTCAGTTCCCTCCTGGCTATCTTGTATCCCTCCAATGCCCTGTCTGAACCTTGTTTCCTCAGCCTTACATAAGTCTCCTTTTTCCTCTTAACAAGACATTCAACCTCTCTTGTCAACCATGGTTCCCTCACTCGACCATCTCTTCCCTGCCTGACAGGGACATACATATCAAGGACACGTAGCACCTGTTCCTTGAACAAGTTCCACATTTCACTTGTGTCCTTCCCTGACAGCCTATGTTCCCAACTTATGCACTTCAATTCTTGTCTGACAACATCGTATTTATCCTTCCCCCAATTGTAAACCTTGCCCTGTTGCACGTACCTATCCCTCTCCATTACTCAAGTGAAAGTCACTGAATTGTGGTCACTATCTCCAAAATACTCCCTCACTAACAAATCTATCACTTGCCCTGGTTCATTACCCAGTACTAAATCCAATATTGCCCCTCCTCTGGTCGGACAATCTACATACTGTGTTAGAAAAGCTTCCTGGACACACTGCACAAACACCACCCCATCCAAACTATTTGATCTAAAGAGTTTCCACTCAATATTTGGGAAGTTAAAGTCGCCCATGACTACTACCCTATGACTTCTGCACCTTTCCAAAATCTGTTTCCCAATCTGTTCCTCCACATCTCTGCTACTATTGGGGGGCCTATAGAAAATTCCTAACAAGGTGACTGCTCCTTTCCTATTTCTGACTTCAACCCATACTACCTCAATAGGGTGATACTCCTCAAACTGCCTTTCTGCAGCTGTTATACTATCTCTAATTAATAATGCCACCCCCCCCCCACCTATTTTACCACCCTCCCTAATCTTATTGAAACATCTATAACCAGGGACCTCCAACAACCATTTCTGCCCCTCTTCTATCCAAGTTTCCATGATGGCCACCACATCGTAGTCCCAAGTACCGATCCATGCCTTAAGTTCACCCACCTTATTCCTGATGCTTCTTGCGTTGAAGTATACACACTTCAACCCATCTCCGTGCCTGCAAGTACTCTCCTTTGTCAGTGTTCCCTTCCCCACTGCCTCATTACACGCTTTGGCGTCCTGAATATCGGCTACCTTAGTTGCTGGACTACAAATCCGGTTCCCATTCCCCTGCCAAATTAGTTTAAACCCTCCCAAAGAGTACTAGAAAACCTCCCTCCCAGGATATTGGTGCCCCTCTGGTTCAGATGCAACCCGTTCTGCTTGTACAGGTCTCACCTTCCCCAGAATGCGCTCCAATTATCCAAATACCTGACGCCCTCTCTCCTACACCATTCCTGCAGCCACGTGTTCAACTGCACTCTCTCCCTATCCCTAGCCTCGCTATCACGTGGCACCGGCAACAAACCAGAGATGACAACTCTGTCTGTCCTGGCTTTTAACTTCCAGCCTAACTCCCTAAACTTGTTTATTACCTCCACACCCCTTTTCCTACCTATGTCATTGGTACCAATGTGCACCACGACTTCTGGCTGCTCCCCCTCCCCCTTAAGGATCCTGAAGACACGATCCGAGACATCCCTGGCCCTGGCACCCGGGAGGCAACATACCTTCCGGGAGTCTCGCTCGCGACCACAGAATCTCCTATCTATTCCCCTAACCATTGAATCTCCTACAACTATTGCTTTTCTATTCTCCCCCCTTCCCTTCTGAGCCCCAGAGCCAGACTCAGTGCCAGAGACCTGGCCGCTAGGGCCTTCCCCCGGTAGGTCATCCCCCCCAACAGCATCCAAAACGGTATACTTGTTTTGAAGGGGAATGGCCACGAGGGATCCCTGCACTTTCTGCCTGTTTGTTTTTTTCCCCCTGACTGTAACCCAGCTATTCTTGTCCTGTACCTTGGGTGTGGTTACCTCCTTGTAACTCTTCTCAATCACCCCCTCTGCCTCCCGGATGATCCGAAGTTCATCCAGCTTCAGCTCCAGTTCCCTAACACGGTCTTTGAGGAGCTGAAGTTGGGTGCACTTCCCGCAGGTATAGTCAGTGGGGACACCGGTGGTATCCCTCACCACCCACATCCTACAGGAGGAGCATGCAACTGGCCTAGCCTCCATCCCCTCTTACCTTACAGAATATAGCTGCTGTGTGGACTAACTAGATCTCCGCCCTCCGACTCTGCTCCCAGTCAGCTACACTTTCTGTAAACTCCTGGCTCTCTTCTCACTCTTTGCGGATGTCGGAAACAAAATGAAAGGAGCACCTTACTCCCTCCTCACCTAACTCCCTCGGTCACCAAACTCTCACTATCGCACTCAAAATGCACCAAATTCAGCACTCCCTCGGTCACCAAACTCTTACTATAGCACTCAAAAAGCACCAAATTCAGCACTCCCTCGGTCACCAAACTCTTACTATAGCATTCAAAAAGCACCAAATTCAGCACTCCCTCGGTCACCAAACTCTTACTATAGCACTCAAAAAGCACCAAATTCAGCACTCCCTCGGTCACCAAACTCTTACTATAGCATTCAAAAAGCACCAAATTCAGCACTCCCTCGGTCACCAAACTCTTACTATAGCACTCAAATGCACCAAATTCAGCACTCAGTGCAAACAAAGTCTGCACTGTAGGGGATCACTTTTATACTGTGAATCTAGCCTCTGAAAAACTGGCCTAATCCAATTAACTAATTAACAAGCTCCAGCTGCAAGTGCCTACAAGTAGAAGCCTGTTTAAAGCTTATTGAAAATTCACCTTCTTCTAAACCAAACAGCAACTTTTAAGTTAATTAACTAAATAAAAGAAAGACTAAACTTTAGATAAAAATGAAGCCTTATACTCCCTCGGTCACCAAACTCTCACTATAGCACTCAAAAAGCACCAAATTCAGCACTCATTGCAAACAAAAAAAACGGATGATTGGAGGGAGGAGAATGTTGTTCCCCTGTTCAAGAAAGGGAATAGGGAAATCCCTGGGAATTACAGACCCATCAGTCTTACATCTGTAGTGAGCAAAATACTGGAAAGGATTCTGAGATAGGATTTATGATTATTTAGAAAAACATAGTTTGATTAAAGATAGTCAGCATGGCTTTGAGAGGGGCAGGTCATGCCTCACAAGCCTCATTGAATTTTTTGAGGATGTGACGAGACACATTGATGAAGGTCGGGCAGTGGATGTGGTGTATATGGATTTCAGTAAGGCATTTGATAAGGTTCCCCATGGTAGGCTCATTCAGAAAGTCAGGGGGCATGGGATACATGGAAATTTGGCTGTCTGGATACAGAATTGGCTGGCCGAAAGTAGACAGCGAGTGGTAGTGGATGGAAAGTATTCCGCCTGGAGGTCGGTGACCAGTGGTGTCCCGCAGGGATCTATTCTGGGACCTCTGCTCTTTGTGTTTTTTTTAACTGACTTGGATGAGAAAGTGTATAGTAGTGAAGCCTTATAAAAGGTGGATGAGAAAGTGGAAGGGTGGGTTAGTAAGTTTGCCGATGACACGAAGGTTGGGGGGGTTGTAGATAGTGTCGAGGGCTGTTGCAGGTTACAACAGGACATTGACAGGATGCAGAGCTGGGCTGAGAAGTGGCAGATGGAGTTCAACCTTGATAAATATGAAGTGATTCATTTTGGAAGGTCGAATTTGAATGCTGAATACAGGGTTAAAGGCAAGATTCTTGGAAGTGTGGCGGAACAGAGGGATCTTGGAGTCCACGTACATAGATCCCTCAAAGGTACCACACAGGTTGATAGGGTTGTTAAGAAGGCGTATGGTGTGTTAGCTTTCATTAACAGGGGATTGAGTTTAAGAGCCGCGAGGTTTTGCTGCAGCTTTATAAAACCCTGGTTAGACCACACTTGGAATATTGTGTCCAGTTCTGGTCGCCTCATTATAGGAAGGATGTGGATGCTTTGGAGAGGGTACTGAGGAGATTTACCAGCATGCTGCCTGGACTGGAGGGCATGTCTTATGAAGAAAGGTTGAGGGAGCTAGGGCTTTTCTCACTGGAGCGAAGAAGGCAGAGAGGTGACTTGATAGAGGTGTACAAGGTGATGAGAGGCATGGATAGAGTGGATAGCCAGAATGGCTGTCACGAGCGGATATCATTTTAAGGTGATTGGAGGAAGGTATAGGGGAGATGTCAGAGGTCGGTTCTTTACACAGAGAGTGGTGGGTGTGTGGAATGCACTGCCAGCAGAGGTGGTGGAGTCAGAGTCATTTGGGACATTTAAGCGACTCTTAGACAGGCACATGGACAGCAGTAAATTGAAGGGGTGTAGGTTAGGTTGATCTTAGATGAGGATAAGTGGTTGGCACAACATCGTGGGCCGAAGGGCCTGTACTGCGCTGGACTCTTCTATTTTCTATGATTGTCACCCTTTTTCCAAAAAGGCAGGAAACTTCCAAAAATAAGGTGGGAAGGTTCCTGGAGCTCCTCGCACACCACAAATCAGGTTAAAGATCAGAACGCAGTATTTCT